>NW_008685624.1:29624-42486 GCF_000695815.1 Acanthisitta chloris | reverse complement strand
TTTAAAGTACTTGGAAGGAGAGTCACTAGTTCTTAGTTCCTGCAGGATTTTGCTTCTCTCTTTAATAAGAATAACCAAGTGAAAGGAATGTTGATATGATAAAAATACTGATCTATGTTTCCAGTGTTTCATCTCTTTATATAGTTAATGCCTTTCACTTTTCCTCACTCTTTTTTTTTTCCCCTGGGTGTGTTCTGTAATGTTTCATTCTGTCAAACCTTTTTTGTTTCTTTTAACCCAAAGCAGAGATTAAGGACCTAAGGGTTAAATACTGTATTATAATCTGGTAAAATGTTCTGTTGGGACATGAGTGATGTTGTTCCCCTGACTTCCAGTCCAGCTCCATCTCACAGAGGTGAGAGGGAGTAGATTTCTAGATTATAAATCCTCTAAAATTTAGGGTTGATATTAACACAGGCAGATAAGGTTTTGATTCACAAGTTTAAGAAACCACTTTTGTGGGTAAAACACTGGTCTTAATATCTAGTGCTTGTGCCTTCAGCTTTGTACTGGTATCTCCCCTCTCCATAAATTAATTTACTGCTTCCCTGATCTACCTGATCCTCTGAAGTACTTTTTCAGTTTATTTTTTCCATGAAAGCTCAAGAAAAAACCACAATAGTGGTAATTTAAAGGCAATTTTCCTTGGCCTTTTGTGTCTCTGAGTCAGAGCTTACGTATATTTTACAGTCAACTGTCACTTCAGCTCTTCCAGCACAAGCATCTTGCCTGGACTGCCCGCCAAATTTTTGAGTGCTTTTTCAGCTAATGGGAGCATGAGTGAGTGACCACAAGCATCCAGTGGCATTTAAAGGGTAAAAGAAAGATGACGTGATCTGTAAATATCCCTGTTACTTGTGATAAAAAGGAGGGTTTGGCTATCCTAAGTTAGAATATCCTGCAGTATTGAGTGAATATAATGCCTAAATAAATTCAGAAGTAAATTTATTTCCTTATGTATAATGGAGATTCTCCTGTGGGTGTGATGAGGCCGGTGGAGTGGTACCTTTGCAGAGGAGTGTGCAGCCCAGTGTGCCCCTCTGTGATTTCATATATGTATTGTAGGATGCATCACACAGAGATCCCAACTGGATGGCCTGGCCTGAAGATGTTGTGTATAGCTGTGTCAAGCAGCACTCTTTGGAACAGGTGAAAACACAACAAAAGATCTCAAGAAAACCAGAATCCTGTTGTGGTTGAAGTGTCAGACAAGTCTCCTCCCCCACTCACTTGAGAAGTAACAATTTCCCCCCAGAAATTAGTTCATTAGTGTGTATTGCTATTCATGCAGGAAGGTGTGTGATGTCCTGCAGCTGTATGTATTTGAGTAGAAAATGTCACCTCGTATCAGATTTGCAATACTCCCAGCCCGTGCTGGCCCAGGGCATATAATCTCTTGAGATCTTCCGTAATGCACAGTGACTGCATCACTGCAGCTGAATCAAAACTTCACTGTGTTCAAGAAGAGGATAATGGTTGCCACCTTATGCAGCACAGATAAATGACAAGTTTGAGGAAGGTCACAGCTCAGTATGTAAAGTCTTCCCCATCTCACAAGAAAAAGAAAATCCTGCGAGGTGCCTTCCTCGCTCCTCATGTCTTTGCTTACACAGGTGGAAGTGTTGGAATTAGCAGAGTGAGCATGTGCGTGTCGCTGTTGTATTTTGATGTGGTTCTCAAATTGCCCTTCATTGTCAGAAGCTGTTAGGCTGAGGAGTGAAATATACTCCTTGAGTGGCAGTAGGAATTGGTAATTACCTTTAATTCTCTACAGGGACACGCAGAGGTGGGGAGTTTGCCCACGTGTCGGTCGGAGCTGACGCAGAGGGAATAGGGGTGAGGGCTGTCTGTGACACTGGAGTGAGTAGGGAGTAAAGTGGGTTGACATCCCCTTTCTCAGCAGCCTTTGTGCTCAGCGAGTGCTGTGGGTAGGTCAGGGGGCAGCTGCTTCAGCCCCATGACGAGGGGAGTCTTGGAGTTGGACAGGGGAAGGGCTGCAAGCACAGAGGTGGGAGCATCCCTGTTGTTTTTCAGCCGTTCTGCTCAGCCCTTCCCCATCCCAAGCCCGCTAAGAAATCAGCCTTCTCACGCCAGGCAGAGGCAGAAGGGTGAGGGAGGTACGTGCTGAAGCTGGGTGGGATGTTCGAAGCCGTGGGCAATCTGCAGTAGGAATTGCTCTCAGCCACGGTTAAATGCATTTGCAATGATACAAGGAAGTTTTTTGCACTCACCAGCCCTCCAGTTGAAGCAAAACTGAAAAATGTAACACACCATGCCCTAATCCACTTAATATGGTCTCTGTCCATAGCTACCCACTTGCTGTCTTACAGTAAAGCTGTTTGGTTTCCATGTCCAAGCAGAAGAGAAAGATTAAGTACGCCGCTGCGCCGCGTAGTTGCTGGCAGAACTTCTTTCCTGCTACACAGGCTGTAAGATGTGCTTTGTTTTATTTTCTCCCTTTCTTTTGGAAGGTACAAAGTACAGTGACAGGAACTATCATATTCAATTGGACATGCTTTCTACAGATTTGTTAAGGATTTACTCTACACATTTGTAGCATTTAGTTGCCATGGCAATGACCTCGGTGCAAGAGGGAACAGCCTTTAGGTTGGACCTCAGATTTTCCTTTCATTTCCATTTAATTTGATTTGACTGCGAAATGTCACTTCCATTGCATTGATTAAGCTTCATCGCGGCCACCAGCTCTGTTAGAAAGGTTAAAGGGCAGGCCAGTGGCTGTCATTTTTCTTCCCCCGCCCTTTTCTGATATCAGTATAGGTTTGTTTGGGTTTTTTTTTTTCAGAGAAAGACTAAGGTTTTTACCCCATGGTGTTCCACAGTAAAAGCAAAACTAATGCAGCAATAGTTTGAAGCAGTGCTAACCTGCAGCTCCATCAAATGGTTTTCCAGCACTTTAAAAAATACGAATTTGTTTCTCTTTCTCTTCCTGACATATGCTCACCCCCATACAAACACTAGGAACCATATTTTCACAATCTCTGTTATCCCCAGGGTGTATAATAACTGCCTGCCAGCTTCTGTGAGACTGGGAGTCACTGGGAGCTGGGTGCCGACAGTTCCCCTTTGGGCAGGTTCTTTCTAGTTTGTTTGGTATTTGCCCATTATGTAACAAGGGTAAAGTAAAGAATGGCAGCATGTTGGGATGGGAGGCTCCAAAGGAAACACAGGCAAAAGCAAGGATGGCTTAAGCAGTTTTGTTAATGCCAAACAAAATAAAATCACAACTGTGATATTCTTCATTCCCAGTCGAAAGCATTCAACCTTTGTAAGTGATACTGCCCATCTATGGAACACAAAGGTACAAAAATTGGGTTGTATTTGTAAAGACTTCCCCCTCTTGCTGCCCTAAGACCTCTGCTTTGTACTGTGTGGGCTGTCAAGGACTTAGATAAATTAGGTCTGTTCATTTAGATTTAGCAGAACCTGGGATACCTCTTTTGTCTACGTCTCTGTATTAGCAGGCACACAAGCCTTAGCAGCAAGCTGGCTGTTTGCTGTGAGCCAGGCTTGCTGCCACATACTTCAACATCAGCTGAAATATCATATTGAAATTTGCATATTCATGATAACTGAAGTTAAGCTTTCTTCTGAGTAGTTTGGTCAAAACTTAAGGTAAGAGTCTTGTCATTTTTTTTTTTTATTAAATAGATCAGATGCTCATTTTGAAAACATTGAGAAACTTTGTTTTGATCTTACTAGTGCTGAAAATAATTGTCTTTGGATTTCTGAGTTTGTTTAGTGGGATGGAAATTTTTTTAAAGAGAGAATAAACCAGGAATATTAAAACAGCTTGTTCTGAAGGGAAGAATATAAGGAAGGCTCATTAAAGCAGGCATGTGAGTACGAACTGGTGGGTTGGTGAGGAAGAGGCCTGGAAAAGTCACGAGAGAGAAGATGTTTGTCCAGGCATAGGATAAGTGATGCAAGGAAAAACTGAAGCCCCAAAGTGCTACATATGGCTTGAAAATCTTTGCAGCTGAAGGACTATTTTTCTTTCCTGACTGAACTGAGCTTCAAATTAAGCCTCTTTCTTTTTGGAAAGGAGGACTGAACTAGTGTGAAGAAAACTGCAGTTCTGGAGCCTGTATATTGGCTGGAGTGGAGAAACAACTCGCACATATGTGAGAAAGAGGGAATGCATTTAATTTCTTTTTCTGATTTCTTCTCTCTTCTCCATGACATGCAGCATCTAATGTCAGGGCCACCCTCTCTCAGAGACATCTTCCCATCACAGGTGGTCAGGGCCAGGCACAAAAGGTGCAAATGCCTGAGGATGCACATCTTTACTCCCACAGCACAGTTCACAGGTGGGGAGGGCTTGAACTGGAGAAAGGTCTTTAGTGGAAAATACTTTCTCATGTGTCCCTGTGTATCAGAGCTTCATTGGCAATCCAGGTGAAGGAACAAACCACCTGGCTGCGAGCTGTAGCTCTGCTAGTCCAGCTTTGTGCTGCCAGTGTGATGACTGTTGGAGGGGGGACACAGCCTGCACGGTGGGTGCATCACCCACCCACCCTCCCTGTGAGCACTGGCTGCACTGGCTCCCTTTTCTGTTTGCCTCAAAAAGGTTAAATGAATAATTGGAGGGAGAAAGAAGGATAGGAGGGAGAGGAGACAATTTCTTATGTCAAATAGTAAGATGAAACAAACCACTTAAAGCTGGAGTAACTCAGAGCAGTCCAGCTGGTGGCCTGTGGGATGGTGCTGTCTGACCTGCCTTTTCTTCGGCTGTGGCCTTGCCTTGGGAGTGGGAGTGAAGGGGAAAAGTTAGACGTGAAATCCAGCAGCTGCTGAATACTTTTGTTTGTCCATGCAAATTGTCACTGTGTCCATGGAGGGGGAGGAGGAGTTTGGCATTGCTTGAGCCTGGACACTGGCCCGTGGAGGTGCCCTAAAAATCAGGATCCTGCTCACGGCTTTGGAACTACTCAGTTGTCTTGGTCTGGGTTTGTAAAAGAAAATGTTAGCTCTCAGTTGTGAGAGTGTGTGTGTTTCTGACAAGACATTAAGATCACTTTTTCTGCTTTCTGTTGTTTGGAAAGGACACATTTTAGAGCAAGGTGCTCAATTCTCCTTTTGAACAGAACAATGTTAATGTTCTCAGAGTGTAAATGCAGATGCTGTGAACTTCTACTGAAGGTGAGTTCTTCTGCAGTAATATTTCAAAAGCTCCCAGACTCAAAATGACTTAAACTCTGAGTCAGTATTTGAAGATGAAGAAAGTGTGGGGCTGTGGATAAAACATCAGTTTAAGAGAAAAATCCTTGACTTCTCTGTGCACTCTAGGTTTTAGGTTTTTTAATCTGGATCATGGTGGTTGGTTTCCTATGCAAAAGCAATTTGAGGCCTTCAGTGGTTTGTAAATGATTGCTGCTGGTATTGCTAATTTTTGCTGTAACTTATGAAGTGGGTTTGGTTTTGGTTTTTAAAGAAAAATAGTATTTAAGACTAAATACTGAATTTGGTGCTTGTTCTTGGCAGTTGTGCCATGTGGTAGAAATACCAGCTTTCTGAACTCTCAGCCATGCGCCGTGACTGAGACAGGAGAACAGCAAATCATCCTTCAGATGTCTCCCGTGTCCTGCGTCCTCCTCTCAGTTATAAACACTGTCTAAAAAAACCTGAAGCAGGTGCAGAAAGTTAAAAGGTGAATTCTGAAAATCCCATTTTATACAGTATCCCAAATGTTTGCTTAAAACGAGTCAAAAATGGATTTATTTGGTTTAATTCCTTAGGGCTCTCTTTTTTTGTTGTTGTTTTTGAGGTCCAAATCCAATTCCTCCTTCTGTCACCAAAAGCTTGCCTGTGACTCATGGTCTGAGCAAACAAGATGCTCTGCCATGGAGGAGCTGCTGCATCTCCCAGCTGAGGCAGGTGTGGGGGGACTCACCACCTAGAGCAGAGCAATTCCCATCTCCCTCAGATGCTGCTTATGGCAGCTATGGAGTTGAATTGACACTTCCTTTTCTACCTCAAACACACATCATTTTACTTCACACCATCAGTGGAAGACATTCTCTCACCCAGGTACACCCAATTTGCCCTATTTAGTCAGCGAAGGGAGATGCTGTTTAATTCCTTTGCACAAAGTGAGCAGGATTCAGCAGCTCCAGCTCCGACACATCTTTTTTTTTCCCCTCTTCTCAGCAGGAGCTGAGTATTGGCATCTCTCCCACAGCATCATGCCTTGTTGTTTTGTCTCAAGGAAAAACAACAGAAAAGGCAGATTAAAAGGAAGAAGTAGACAGATTTGAAAGAGGATTGTTAGCTCCAAGGTCTGATGGGACCTCCTTGAAAACATTCACTACTCTGTGTCACCCATGCTGCAGTTTTGAGAACCTTTTATAATCTCCAACATATAGACCCTGTCTTCATCTTTCTCCATTTGCTGTTTAACAGGAACAGTTCAGAATTTAATAATTACCTTGTGACATTCATGTGTTGTGTCATGGCACGCAATTAGTATCTTCGTTGTGTATTAGCCTTCTCAAAACATTTGTATGGAAGCATAAAAGGAGAGGAGTCTCCCCTAGTTTTAAGCTGAATTACCAATTTGAATGTCAGGTCAGGTTCACAAAAATTTCCAAAATAGGTGAGAGTTATAAATAAAACGGAATGTGTTACTGTTTTGGGGGAAAGCTGTGGAACTCAGTTTTTTCTTCCAGCTCAGCCCCAGAATAGACACATGCTGTTAGTTTTTCACTTTGAGCTTTTAGATTCCAGCAGATCTCAAACTTAGCAAAAAGATAAGAAGAATTTTATGAACTGAAGAGTGAGTTTCATGCAGATATGAATCAGCACTGATATCTTGGCTCCCGTCATCATGTGAGTATGCTGTCATTGCAGCAGATATGATAAATTTGGGAATCTTAAGCTGAACACACTTGTCCACTGTGCCTGTGAGGCAAAGCAGGGCAAAGAAAATTTTTCAAATGTCAGAAATAGTATTTTTCAGGAAAAATGTTTTACTTGTAGTCTCTTAATTCTGTCTGTAAACTCCATTCAGATTTTGAGATGCAGGATGACTTACTGGGGTTTTTGGGCACCAAGCCAATATAAATATTAAAAATAAGAGGAAATCATAGAGCTGTTTTCTTATTGTTAATAGCATAATGCATCTTTTGTTGGGTTTCCTCTCTGCAGGACTCTCCCTGCTGCAGTGGGGCTGTTTACCTCTGTCTTCTCTTACAGTTCCAAAGGCCATAGATTCTTGCAGAGAATCAGACAGATTTGATTGACCAAGTAAACTTAATTCCAGTGACAAGAGAAAAATTAATTCAAGCAGTTAGAGAGATGAGATTTGTTGGAGTTTATAGCTTTAGTCTGTAATATGAGTCTTTAATGTCTGAAGGCTTCGAGTCAGTGTTTATAAAGAACCCTCTTCACTTTGCCCCCATTTTGAAGCACTTGTTTTCCTCTCTGCTTGCAAAGATCTTAAAAAGATCTCAAGTCTTTGTACTTGAGATTGCTTTTGTTCAGAGTTGTCCAGTGTTTTCTCCCCTTTCATGTTCTTTGCGCTGTTTGCTTTGCTGTGTGTGAACATGCAGCCTGGACTGTGTGCACGTTGTGGGCTTTAATGTAAAATTCTGGTGGGTGAAATTGTGCATATCTCCTCCTGTTTTGCCCTTCCTTTTTACTACGTGGAGGAGCCAGCAAAAGGGAAAATGCTGTTACTAAACATATAAATAAATCGTAGATCCATAGTTTCATAATCAGCTTAGCAGATTTTATTCTAGTTGATATATAATATTGCATGTTTGTGTGTGAAAATGAAGAGAAGGTAAAAACCAAATTATATTTATCATCAATTTTGTTAATTACCAGAAACTAGTTCACAAATACACAGGAGTACTATCTTCTGCTAATCCTTTGTCTTCTTGTTTGTTTAATAAATTAGATGGATGTACCAAACAGCATGCTGCTGGGGCAACATTAATTTTATTATAGAATAAAAAGTAGAACTATTAGTCTCTGTTTCTGGCATGTTTGTAAGCTATCTGACCTATTTTCTGCTCCTGCCCTCCTCACAGTGCTTACCAAATTCCCCTCTGCTATGCCTAACGTAAAAGTGTCTTACAATTAAACCAGCTGATAGCCAGCCCTGGAGACATTACCCAGTAGCTTGGCAAACAGATAAGATATATTGTTTTATATACTTGTGCAACAAGGAGAGACAACTTCATCACTTTAAACAAGGGAATAATCGGTCTACACTAGAGGAATAGGCTCACTTGGCTTTCTTCCCTTTAGTTGTGGAGATAATTTCAGGGGACAATATTTGCCTCAATTTTACCAACAGAAATATCTGGATGGTTTGACTTCAATTTATTGCATTTTAAGGGAAGAGTAAGCTGGGAGACTACAGTTCCCAGAATCCTCAGGAATTCTGTAATGCCTGATACAGACTTTTAAAACTGAAGCACTGTGTACATGGTTAGGTTTTTGCTCTTGCTTGACTTGAGGAGTTGGAAATATCTGGAATGTTTTTAAATGACATCCCTTGCAAAATACCCAAACCAACCAGATGATCTACTTTGTATTGTGTTGTCACTGAAGATGAAAACCAGGCCTTTAAGATCAAAAAAATGTTTCACTCAGTATAGTCATTCCAGGTCTTCAAAAATCATGAGTGAAGTAAAAAACTGTCTTGAGTCAAAAATCTTAGACAAGGTGAAAGTCAGGAGTCTTCTTTCCTCTGAGCAACATTTTCGTCCTATATGTTCTGGGCAGTTGCTGATGACTTTCAGATTTTATTGCATTGAAAGGCAATACATTATTTAAGATTTTATGTGTGAAAATGAAAACTGCCAATCAATATAGCACTCAATATAACACAACTTGGAACTTCTGTTTTGACCTTGACCTGTTATTTTTCATTAAGGGGCATGTCTGCAGGGAAGGGCATGGTCAGACTAGTTTAGAAGTCAACAGACGAAGTTAATGTATCCCAGCACTGCAGGTAGGCAGAGCATCATGCTAATGTGGCCGGATGGACCAGGATGGACTCCAGTCACACAGGTCAGAGTGCAAATAAATGTGTCTGCCCACACCTTGAACTGCGCAGGCATTTGTATAATCTTCAGCTTGGCCGGAGTGAGCGCATACTTGGCCCGAGAGAAAGAAGTGTCTCAGCAGCCCAGTTAGGAATGCAGCCCCATGTGGCCTGATACCCAGTTCAATGCCTTAACCAGTAGACTGTGCTGTTTCCTCATTTCAGTTGCCACCAACCCCTATTTTTCTATTTTGTCCGGAGTTTTGAGCCTTTTGTCACACATTAGCAAGACCAATGTAAAACATTTGGATATTGAGGAATACAGACTCTCAGGGCTGATTACGTTTTATTATTGGACACAATTATAACAGTATTTTTCCATGTCCTCTATAATTTTCCCATTGAAAGCACATTGTAAACTTCATCTTATTAATAGTCAAAAATGCATGTATAGTGGATTTTTAATGGAGGTGGAGGAGTCTGCCATTTGACAAACCTCACAATGTGTTGAGATCCTGAAATGCAACTTTGTCTTCTCCAGCATCCCTCTGGTTCATCCTTTCTTTTGAGATGTGCCAAAACAAGTCTTAATCTCTGTCTTCAAGATACTGTATTGTGGTGTGTGTTTCAGACTAGCTAAGCTAACTGTGTTGAATTTTCATCCCAGTGCAAGGTGCTGTTATTGCTCAAGTACAATAATAGCAAAAATACAGATTTTTCATTTGTATTCTTGGAGCTTTGTATATACCCCAGAGGTAGATAAAGAATTTATGAAGAAAGGTTATATTTAAGAGAAATGGGTATCAGTGCTATGAGATTATACCCGTGACAGATGGTTGTAACTAAAGCTTCATCTTGGTGCTGAAAAGCTGAATGAAACAGTATTCAGATTTTGAAGTAATGTTGGCTTCATTTCAATGGGACTTTTGCCTGAGTAAGAACAGACTAAAAACTCACTAATGATTCTAATTTTTTGTGTCAGCTGTGAGTAGATTTAAAAAATCGAATTTTCTTTTTTTCTTATTTTGGATTGATAAAATTCCAACAGAAAACATGGAGGGGGGTTTTTGTTTGTTTGTTTGTTGAAGGAAATGTGTGCAACATTATGCCTTTGTTCACTGGTATGACAAGACATGAAACAACATTGTTTTATTCACACTGAAAAGCAAAACATCTTATTGGGAATCATGAAGGAGTTGTTAAAGTAATTTCTTTTGCTCTTAGTTTCAGAGTTGGTTGTGAACCTCAAAATTTTTGTGAGGTTCAGTCAGAATAGTTATGTAAAAGTTCAGATGCTAACCTTAAGCAAATCCAAATATCTTGAGGCTGGAAATCTCTACAAGAACATATTTCCCCTTGACTTGTCTAATACAATGAGTTCAGCGAGGCTACACCCTGGGGAGTTTTGGCCCACCATGTAGTGTGTGTGCTTTAAGTGCTTACGCTCAGCCATGAGGGTATTTTTAATTTCATCATGAGAAACTGAACTGAGGGACTTCGCAAATGAATCCATCAGGAAGACAAGGTTAATTCTGGCCGCTGTTTGTGGGAGTATGGTGCCTTCAAATACCAACACATTTTTTTTTCAGTGGTGGCATTTGGAAGAATAAATGAAGTGTGACTCCCGGCATCTCTTTAGTTGCCCTGAAAATGGAATGTCAAACAGCATATAATCATCTTCCTTGTTTAAAGAAAGAGGAGCAAGTGAGAGACCTAGTTTTCTATTTGTGTCAGTTTTTGGATGTCTTAATATTCTATCTTGTCTAATTTTCCAGAGAGTGATAATAGAGTTCCTGTCAAATTAGAGGTTACAGACTTTTTAACCTATGTCACAAACCCCCCCCACATTACTTATTATTACCACGAATATAATCCAAATAAAAATTTAGTTTCTAATGCTGTTATGCTGAAGGTTGCATTCCAAGCATATAATTTTATTCATTATAAATATTAAAAATATTCAGCCTGACATTAGCCTGTTTGCTCCCCCATTGCTTAAAAAAAAAAAAAGCTGGATTTGATGTGGAGCAAACGTGTCACCGCTTGGTCTGGGGAGCAGCAGCTCAGCCTCACCCCCTGCACTGTCAGGACTGAGCAAGAATTGCTGCTGCCCTGGGAAGTGCAGTTCTCCAGTTGAATGGGCGTAGCAGGGAGGATATTTTCAGATGAACCATCCTGACATAACCATCTCCTAGGAGGGAGTGGGGATGAGTCAGGAGGGTAAATTAAATGACGTGTACTTGCCCCACGTTGGGGCTATGCTGTGAGAGCTCAGGGTGGCAGTGCTAGATTTATAGCTCGCGTCGTGCTAAGGTGTCTTTCTCCTTTTTGCTCTGAAGGAGCTGCCGTAGAAACACTCAATTGCAGAGAGTGGTGCAAAGCTCCAGCCCTCTTCAATGTAAGTAGAGCCGTGGCTAGTGTGACCCACAGTTTGGTCAAGTTCGAGTCTCATTTACATGAATTCCATCGGATTTAGACCTGCCATAAAGGGGCCTTACTTTCAGGCTTACAACAAATGAGTAATGAATAAATGTATCTCATTCTTAGGTATTTTTGGTTCAAAATCCGAAATCCCCAGGGCTTCTGCACCGAAGTCTTTAGTGTGTGGTGTTCACAGAGATGCAAATCCAAGACTGGGTCTTTTTTTGTGTGTGTTTTGTTTTAAATCAGGTGAGTGTCACATGCTTCGGTTTTGTAATGAGAGTTTTTGCACTGTCCTAATTAATACAGTGTGCCTGTCCTGGACCTTTGAAGTAAGTGGGAGTTGTGCCACCAATTTAAATAGGAGAAGGATTTGAGCCAATTTGAACAGAAGTTTCCACTTATCTTAGTGCCTAATCTTCTTTTTAAAGGGATGTGGGAGTATCAGCACCTCCTACGTAACGCTCAGCAGCGTGCAGAAGCAAACTAGTCTGGTCACTTATGGAGGCCCATTTAAAACAAGGAGGATTACTCAGGTGAGTGACAAGGCTTTGAGAACAGATTTTAGGAAAGTTAATTCAGAGTGCAAAATGACATTTAACCCATCTGTGTGAATATTACCAGTTGAAGCAGGCCACAAAATCATGTAGAATTTGTAAGATTAAAAAAACCCCACCAAACCCTCTCTATATTTTTCTTGCTTTTGAGTTGTCAGGGTTCACACTTTCAAGGGTGCTTTTTTTAAGCATCAGAGCTTGTAGCTCCATTTCTTCGTTAAATTGGAGCTGATACTCTCCAATAAACAGAGCAGGCCTGTAAGAGAAATGCCTGCTCTGAATCTCATGATAAAATCACACGTTATTTGACAACACTAGGTCTGTGTAAATACATATATATCTCTGCAGTGCTTTGTCCCTGGAGAAATGGGGTTGTCTAGACTTTCCTACTGTCTCCCTGAATGGCAACGTATAGCTCCAGAGTGGCTGTCCAAGTCTGCCTGATTTATCAGGAAACTGCAGGACTCTGACTCTTGTCTTAAGAGGGTATTGCAAAAACTAAAGCAAATTTTCTGTAAGGTTTCTGCACTTCACTGGAATACTTCAAGTATCTGTAAACCGAAGAAGGTAGAAAACTGATGTTGCTTTCATACCATGTCTCTTTTACTTCACTGAGTGCAGAAGGAGCCCATAAATACTGTCTTCATGTAGTCTACTCTATGGTCTTTATAAATTAACCCTGATTTTCCCAAACTGCCAGTAAAATGATGTATTGGAGTTTCTGTACTACGTGCATGTCTCTTCAGTCTCCATACAATATCCACCTAGCTAAAGCCTTACAGACAGCAGCATTAACAACTTGGTTATTGCATTAGCTTTATGGAAAGACATTTTGTCCTCCATTCCAAATGGTGTATTATGTCACACAATT
>NW_008685624.1:0-29592 GCF_000695815.1 Acanthisitta chloris | reverse complement strand
CCTTAGATACTCATTTTCAGACAGGTAATAAAGTGAATACTGCTGTGTGAAGAAAAACTGGGGAAAAACATCTCCTTGGGTGCATCTCTGGCTACCACTTGAAATAGGTCTGCATTTTAAGACATGACAACATAGCTTTATTTATGTGTTCTTAAGTAAAATGTAAAAGATTATTTTATATGTTGAAGCAAGTCCAGTGAGATTTTTTTGCCTGAAGTTTTTGTTTTGCTCTGTTGCATGGAGGCCAACTGGTTTGCTCTCTTGAGTGACCTCACATTCCTTAAATGTACTCATAAATCAAGCCAAGGCCATGCATTAAAAACTCAGCTCTGACCCTAATTCAAAGGAGGGAAAGTTTGATACATTTTGGGGGAAGTACAGGGCTGGACACCTAAGGCCAGATTTTTTAATCCTTACATTTAGCAAACCATTGTGCTGAAAGTCCCTCAGAAGGCTTGGAAGTCAACTGGATTCTGTATTACTTACAGTAAATATGGGTTGAAAAAACATGCCCTGAAGAACCAGTAACTGTTTTAAGTAGTGCAAACAATCTGATTTAAAAGAGGACAGAGAGATGATTAGTTAATGCTTAATTACTTGAAAGTTTTGTTCGTGCGAATGTCTCTGATAAATGAAGTTTGGCAACATATTCATTGAGATTGCCACAACAGAACATTTTGGTGTGATTTAGTGAAAAGGATGTAAAGCACCAGGTTTGCATTAATAGGTTAGCATGTCATTATATTTTTGGAAAGTACTGATGTTTCTGGGTCACGCACGGATTTTGGTCTCTGCAAATGTTTCGCTCTGAGAACCCAAGAAACGATGAGAGAAACTGGTTTGATTTTAGAAGCAGAAAGACAATAATGACTAGAAACATGAAAGTCAAAGACTTTTTAAAATTCCTCTGCTTTTTAAGGCTTCTTAGGTCCCTAGGAGATTAATAGTGGTTAATTTAATACCTACTTTAAATATGATAATTTATTCTTATTTACAAAAATTGCTTGATCCAAAAACTGAAACAAACTAAAAAATAGTATTTCCAAGACTTAAAGGCACAGTATTGCTGACTGCTTATCACTGTGTTTGCCAAGTGATCCCTGTTACCACAGAGCAACTCATTTTTTGACTTGGTATGACTGAAGGAAGACTCAGGTGGCTGCAAAGCCTCTGCAGTGGGGTGTGTGTGACTTGTGGTAGGGCGCATAAAATAAAAACGTGCAGCACCAGGCCAGACACATCTCTTAGGGTGGAGCGGATAGATTTGGCCTGTGTTGGGACAGAGGGAAGGACTGGATGAATTCTTGATGTTCGTGCTGTCCACAGTAGCTAGGGTTTGGTGACAGGTGAATGTATGTTGAGTACAGCTCATCAGTTTGTGCTCAACGCTGTACAGCCGTGGCTGAATGCTCCCTGTGACGCTCCCTGTCCCGTTTGCACTGTGTGGTATCCAGCTATATCTTGGATTTTTGCACAGCGCTTCCACCATGAGTATCTCCAAGATTTTACTGCTCTTTATATCCATCTTAAAGGTATAAGGTGTTAGAACAGTATTTGTCTAGGGAATTCGAACATTTTTAAGGCATTAAAACATTATTTAACCATAAACTAAGCCAATTCACAGGGACTAATGACAAGGTGATAACAGCAAAGTATCACTGAAATCTGGTTGTAGGAACTTCAGGTCAATTCTGATTTATCTTATGTTGAAAGGGTATATATGACCTTAACTGAATATCAGTAGCAGGAGACCACAAGAATACGGGTAAAATAAAATATATTGTTCTGCGAATGGATCCAAATTAATACCTCTCAAAGCAGAAATACTTCTACTTTATAGAGTTATGGAAGCATTTTTAGTGGCAAGTCCAAGTGAAATGATAAAATTTGGGAATATTTCAGTGGGATTTGACTGGTAAAACTGAAGCACTTGCAGGTCAAAAGAAAACAATGTATTTTAAACCCTCTGATTAAAGAGACAAAGTATGTGGAAATGCTGTTCACGAACGGGCTGTTCTGAAAGACTAACTTAAGGCTGACTTTCATCTGTTCCTCTCTCAGTGGGGAAGGATGTGGCTAAAAGGTGATTCAGAGACAGTATTTAGCTTAGGTGCTCTGAATTATTCTGTGAATAAGCTTTTATCTCTTTAGTAGTTATGAATAACCAAAGAAGATTAGCTTCCTGGTGCTTGATGTAACCTTTTTGAATATACTCCTCATTATTGTTGATTCCTGACTGATTTCTCCACAAGAATGGAGTTAAAAGCACAGTAACAACAGAATGGAAGTCTTCCTACTTGAAATATTGTTTGGCCTGTATCAAGATGTCATCCTTTTTCTGTACTTACTAAAGACTCTCAACATTATCCTTATCAAATGTAATTTATACAGTCAGTCTCCATGTAATTGTTTCACATACTAAACAGAACATAGCTAAGAGTACTCTTAACATTTATATATGTTATCTGTTCCTTCAACAGATGGGGAAAAAGCCCTGCAAGAGGGTTTGTATCCATAGGGGAAATGTCCTTTCAGATGGATAATAAGTTGGAAGATAAAACATACCACCAAAAAAAAAAAAGGACAAACTATTAACACTAATATTGAAATACATTATTGTTGAGAAAATTAATTTTATAGCACAGATCATGAGCCAGATAATTCTTCAGCACAACATCATTATATGAGTAAAGATACTCTGATAGGAACCACATCGTGGAGTAAGACCAGACTGTGACTATTCCAAAAGTTTACTGTCTTAAACTACTTCACACTGCAGTGGGGAAACTGATTTATCTAGCACCAAATGTTTCTGCCTTTGCACCTCAATTACTTGCACTTCAACTTGTGCCATCAAAGCTGCTTGTGAGTCCATGTAAACTGCAGCCAAGGTCAGTCTTCATAGAGTGGCTTCACCACCAAAACCCTACATGGTGTAAAACTTTAATATATCTTCAAGACTGAAGGAAGAGATAGATAAGGAGATAGAGGGAGTGCATAAAGAAAACTTATAGGAGTCAGCATTGGTTACTAGCATTTTGGTCTTAGTATTTTGGTTTGGAGCACCCCTGTGGTTTTGAAGAAAATCTCCCTGGTCTTTTTTACTTAGCATATGTCAGCTTGGTCTAAAGAATGGCTTTGGTTTGTGTTGAACCAGATTCCTCTGGAGGAAAATAAAGCAGAAGTTCTTGTGCAGAAACCCACCACAGGCGCTCTGAGCACTGACAGAAATACAAGGATCTAAACCAGTGGTTGGTCCCATGGAACAAAAGTGAACTGCATGCAAGATTCAGTGTACAGGACAAGGCTGAATCTAGACGATAGTAAACCTGAGCTGCAGATAATAGAGATGTAGGTGCCCTGATATCAACTGCTATGATCTTGTGCTATGCCTCTGTTGCACCAAATTGTTTGCTAATGTAGACACAGTTATAATAGGCAGATATCTTAGTACGTCAGCTGCCCTGCAGTCAAGATATCCTTTGTAGACATCAAGGAAAGTAAGGAGCCCTGACAGAAGATTTGCAGAAGGACAGTGAGGTAGTCTTAGTTAATATAATTTAGTTAATTCATCTTGATAGCATGCTGGAGAGGAAAATGCTATCACCCCATTATCCAGGAAAGGAACTGGTCTAAGAGGTGGTACAGCTTAGCCAATTTGACACAGGCAGGCTGGAGCTGGGAGTTCTGAGTGCCCAACTCTCTACTTATTCTTCATTTTCTTACTACCTTTCCTAAATGCTGGGCATAGACCTTCTCTGTTTATTTGCAACCGAGTTCTTAAATGGATTTTAAAGTAACCGTAAATAGATTAGCCATGACCATGTAAAACATCACTTCTCTCACTTCTTTTAGCTGCTTTCTTCAGAGTTTTTGTTTCTGCCTATGCCCCAATTTTTCACACCTTGTTTAGACTTGTGTTTACTGTAACTACTGTTTCAAGTTTCCTACCTCCGTAAGACCACAAAGCACTTCAAGAAAGGATTTCCATGTATTATATTTTGTTCTGAAAGTCTTATCTCATACAGACATATTTGCCATTTTCTTTTTTTATATATATATATAAAAAATATGTTTCAAACCTATTATATATGCAGCATTCTGCTTCCATAGCCTAGGTTAAGATCTCTTTCTGAAACTGCAGACAATAAAGCATTTTCCATAAGGAAAGTTAACAATGTGATAAATACTGATGCAGTGTTTCCCTGCACTTAATTATTTCTTTCTTCATTGTTTGTCATCATTTTGTCAACTTTCCATATCATTCCCACAATGCTTTGTGCTAGATTTTCTTTGAAAATTCCTTTCCTCTGAACTTACCATGAACCTGTCTCTAAAATATGGCCATAAAATGCCACCAACAAAACAAAATGAAAGAAAACAAATCCCTCTATTCACTAATAAAAGAACACCCTGTCTCCTTCTCATCCTTCATGAAAAAATAAAGAAAAGACAGAATTTATATAGAAAAATAATTTTAAATTGAAAGTATGAAGCAGAACATGAAGGCTGAGTAGAAAGCTGAAAGAATCAATTGTGAGGCTGCGGTTTAAGCCATGTGCAGAGTTTGTGCTCATTCCATTTGTTCTTACTGTTCTGATGGCTATTTAGCGGGTAATGTCAGAAGTGTTGGGATTAAACTTGGTGTGATTGAGGGGGAGGAGGAGGATTGTGTTTCTTGAGATGCTCTGTGGGAGGGGAGGATTATGCATGTGCCTTATGTAATGAGGAAGAGTCTGGAGAACTTGCCTGTCTATGAGGAGGAGGTGGGAGGATTAGCTCTTGATGTGAAGTCAAGGGAACAGCCCTGGTCTTGATCCCTGGAGAAGGAAATCAGAAATACATTACCTCTCTGTGCATCCTGTTTTGTATATTAAAGGAAGGATTTTTCTTTGGATTTTGTTTTCAAGGTGGAAGGCAGCTGGATCATGGGGAGACAGGAAGGCAGAGCACCGTGTGGGGAGACTATATTGTGCCAGTGAGATTTACAACAGAGAGCTGGGGAGGGCCAGATCTTGAGCTACCTGGGATACTGATTTCTTAGGATGGGATGTGCTTATGGTCCTCCAGGGGACCAGGGAGCAGATAGGGAAGTCCCAGAGTTTGGGGTTTGGCTCCTGTAGCGATGCCCTGTGCTGAGGTTTGAGAGGTTTCTCCAGGAGCTTGCCTCTCTCTGCACACCCTGCTCCTTCCCAGGCTGCAGCATCCCTGCAGGGCTCAGCACATGCAATTCACTGCCCTGGGAGGGGAAGCTGGAGAGGAGGACCGAGGCACTGAGGGAGTGAGCAGTGGGGATTCAGGAAGGGTGAGTCATAGGGGTGACCCCCTTTCTGTGATCCCTGGCCCCTGCTCACTGCTGCCTGGTGTCTCACTTTGTTGGGACACGCTGGGCTCAGAGGCAGTTCAGGAGTCTCCTCAGACTGGGCACTGGGGCCTCGTGTGAGGGACAGCAGCACACAGAGATGTCCAGTGGGGCATCAGGAGTGGGTCTGACCGGGGCAGGGGGAGGAAGGAGCAGCTGCAGGGCTGCAAGCCACATTGTTGGCCCATGTTGGCCAGTCAAGGTGTCACTGGTCATGCTGGTACTTGGGTTGCATATATCTCCTTCAGCATTCCTCAGAAAGTCTGTCACTGTGGGCTTTTTTCCTTCCCCCTTGGGGCTCCTGCTGGTTGAAAGAGCTGTTTGGGGGACATGTGGGGGCCCCTTGAGCATGCCTCAAACTCCCTGTGTGGTAGCAGTGAATGTCCTTCCTGCTGCTGGCCACTTACTTTTCTCAGCCTGGGAAATCCAGTCTCAAGCAAACATAGAAAGAGTCATGGGGAAACAGCATGGGGAAACAGCATGGGGAAACTGAGTAGGTTGGTTTGTTTTTAACTCTGCCCCTGCTTCACCAACCAACACAAAGTCTGTTGTTTCAAACTACAAGTAAGGGCTGAAGCACATCCATCCCAGCAGATGAATTATGAATTAAGACTCCACAGTCAATGAGGATTCAGGCTTTAAAAACTCATGCAGGAGCTACTTTTTCAAATTGATTGAGTTATCACAGTTTAAAAGATTTTCAGAGTCAGTTGCAACAGCCTAAGAGCATCCACACAGAAAGTTATGGCTCAGCTGGCACATGGTAACCCATTACACTGTGGTGTGTCTCAGCATCATATCTGCAAAAGCTTCATAGGTGTATTTATCCTGAACATATTAACATTCATTCTCTGTAATGTTGAGTTTGTGCTTCGTGAGTGAAGAAGGCAAAGATAATCTGAATGATTCTCCCCAGGAACTAAGTAACACTAAATCAGAGGCTGGATGTTTTTATATTATCTTTTTTTTTTTTGCCAAATGCCACTTAGACTATAATAACACTTAATTATGAAATTCAGCTCTTTCATAGTGCTTTTTACTCACTGATTTAAAAATCTTTATCAAAGAGGTAAATTGCTATTATTCCTGTTTTGTGGGTGGAGAGATTACAACAGAAGTGGTTCAGATCACCCACCCAAACAAGGATGGAATAATCCATGTCTGGTTTTTTTACTCTGGATGCAGTATGTTATCCCCTGAATCATGATACTGTTTTCATAAGCATGAAATTTCAAAGAGTTTCAGGGAAATGACTAGGTTGAAGATTTGTTGTTTGGGGGATTAGAGCTGGACCTGAAGATCCTCAAAAGTCAGTGTTGACTTGCAGATTTGCAGGGGAGGAGAAAATTAGTAGGCCACCTTTGTCAAGTCCACTCTGTCCTCTCCCCTGCATCTACTAGCAAACATGTCTGCAGAAGCATATGCAATGTGTGGTTGAACAGTTTTTCCCTTTCTCTTGTGCTTGACCCTGCTTTCCACAAAAGAATAGGAGAAAAGGGGTCTCAGGTTGAGCTCTGACTTTGTCTAGATTATTTAGAGACTCTCCACAGTACTCTACATTGGTGCTTCTGGAAGCCATGCAAAACCCTAAGAGACATGCATGTTATAAAAGTGCTTTCAGTGCTTTCAAGTGTGTGATTTTTGTGTTTGGACCCAGGTTTGGAATTATTTTTATTTTCTGCATAAAACCAGCAATACTAATGGTTGAGAAGTTGTGGAATATGCCTGTTTAGAGTCTGGGAGAACTTACCTCATAGATTTTGTGAAGTGGGAATGATACTTTCTTTAAGGAAGTGGACTTATTTCTGGAGAGCTATGAAAAATAAATCAGACTTTATTGCATATTTTTGTGACTCAGAGAAGGTGTCATAAGTAGTCAGGTCCAAGGTGAGGTCAGTGATGGAAAAAAAAGATGACAAAGTCCACCACACCAATTATTGCCTGTGGATTTACAGAACTAGTTTCTGTTTTCCTGTGCCATTGGGGTTTTTTTCCAGCATGATAGTTTCTCTTTCTTCATCCACTATTGAAAAAAGAATTACAAAAGATTTCAATATACAGTAGTTAATTACTATATTACAGCTCTAATTAAATTCTTGGAGTCTCTGCACAGTATGATGTCCATGCCAAGAGGGACATAACCCGTTCTTAAGTGAATACATGTTCTTGTCAAGTTAACTTATCTGCATTTTACTCACATGAAATATTCCTCATCTCTTGCTTCTTGACACACGTGACTGATAAATGTTTTAAAGGCACATTTAACATTGATATTTTTGTCATATGAAATGACAATGGTTTCAATATTTCCCAGATTTTATTTTATAGGAAGTGACATGTTATGTGATGGCAAACTCCCCAGACCATAATGTAAGCCACGCACTGGTAGGAATATATATTGCATCAAAACTTGGTCTTTGTGTGATTCAAACCTAGACTTCTAATGTTTCAGTCATATGTGAGTAGTTAAACCTAAAGAGAGTTAATAGTACAGCACGTTGTACTAATACCATGGATATTCAGAACAGTCAGGGCTCAGGTTTTGCTATCAGCTCTTCATTTTGCTTTGAGACAGGTAATCGAAACAAATTTTTTTCTTCCTATTTTGTTATCAAGTCATCTGATGAGATACAACAGCAATATTTTTTATCAAGCTATTTGCAGATTTAAATGAATTCTTATGTAGGGTTTAATTAATTCACCTACATTTTTTTATCACACATCTGTCAGGGGTCATAGGCAAATGTTTTTTGTTCAGATTTGTCGGTAAATACTGAACTCCCTGTATGTGATGACAAGTCTGTCTCAAACAGCTTCATTCTGGAGAGAACTTTTGTAGTCACAAGCCAATAATTTTGTTTTCACATTGAAATAGATGGGAACAATCATTCTGCTTGACCTTAGAGTTCCATTACATCAAATGTCTCCAGGAATTATGTGTGTGTGTAGCTTAATGACAGTGAAATTCAGCTGAATGAGCTTTGTGTTGGCATCATCATTTGATATTAAACCTTTATATCATAACATGTCAACACTTACTCTGACTTTGGCCCTGATTCAGCTTAGTATTTAAACACCTGGCTAACTTTAAGGACTTTAGTAAGCATTTAGGCAAATGTTTAAAGCTAGGCACTTGCTGAATGTGGGCCTGTTTATGTCACAATGAAGTACTAATCCAATATTTAACAAGTATGTTATGCTGGCAGCAAGCAGATGGACTCACATGCATGGTAGCTACATCTGTATCATCATATGCGTCTTCATTTGGAGACACTACAAAGCACTGCAGAGCAGCCAAGTACTGAGTCTTGATGATGGCCATGCTAAGGGGTAGAAATAGTTGGTGCAGTTAGAACAGTGTATCCCTGGCTTGGTTAAAAATGTAGTCGTGTGCTTTGATGCTTCATTTTGACTTTTTGCATGACATAAAAGTAAACTTCACACTTAAATTGCTGTTCAAAGCTCCCAGAAGTTGCTTTGTCCACCTTATAATGGTGCATAGTGATGGACCAAAGCATCAATGAGAAATCTGTACAGTGGTTTGAGGGTTTATTAATTTATTTTACTAAGTGTGTCTGTCTTTTCCCATACTCTTAGCTGTGCATATTTTTGGGTTATTTTGTATTTTCCTATATGGGGCAGTTTGAGAGACAAGTTCTACCTCTGAGGTTGATATCGATGAGGATGTCACTGTATAAAAAGCTTTGCCTTCCAAGCTAATGACAAGAGGCCAAATAGGCTTATTTTACTGCTGCAAGTAAGCAAACGAGTGGCAATTCTGTCCTGAGGAAGTAGAGTTTGGCCTTTTTTATGTATGCAGTGATTATGCAGTGAAATGTCCTCAAAGGTGGGAAAAAAACTATCACAGACATCTCTCAGGAGCCTGTGAGAACTTAGCTAAGGACATGGGACTTAAGTCTGTAACTTTGCATGGATGTTTTAAAGAATTGGATGTAGGTTTTGGTTTTTTTTTGTTTTGCCTTTTTATCGTAGATCTTAGGCAAGAAATTTTTAAACATTAATTGCTCTCTTTTGCTGGTCAGCTTCACTTCTTGGTTTTCACTGAACATGAGCCTACATAATTTCTGTTTCTGTTGGATCAAGCTGCAAAATAATCAGGGGGGTTACACTGATTTAAATGCCACTGTGTTGATTTGTGAAAAGTTTAAGTACTGGCCCATTGTATTTTCAATAACCTTTAAAAAACCCCTCTGTTCTTGTGTTTTTCTGAATCAGAATGAAAAAGGAAGCTTTCAGGAGGTTTCACTGAAAAAAAAAGCCCACCCTTCCAGAAGTCAAACCTAACCTGGAGAGAAAGATACCACTTTGGAGTAGTTCATAGCCCAGATGTTAACATACTCCCACAAGACATGTGGAATTGTGGTCCAGGGCTCTCATCTGACACAAGGGTTTGAACTTGCGGCTTGGGTGAGCATCCGTCCTGCTGGCCTGTGGGGTGTTTTTTGGACTTTTTTTCCCCTTTCCAACTCAGTTATTCTGGGCCTGAGAATTTTTCTCATGAAACTAGCAAGTTTCCATTAATTTGTTTTATTTCCAATTAAAATGCATTTAATTGAAAAATTCAGAATAAGTAGTATTGCTGGGTAAATTCAGGTTAGTGTACCCAAAACAGCACTGAGATGGGAGATAGAAGAGTTGCAGCAACTGAACAAGTAAATTGTTTTAGCCTGTGAGCAATGACTCTCAACCCCCTTGGGAATCCCTTGAACTCCAGAAGAAGGGGAAGGGATCTGCACTAGCAAACTGCCTTGCAGGGCTGTCATCTGTAAATTGAATTCTTGCTGTAGGGAAGAATCAGCACTAGAAACATATGTAACTGGCGACCTTTGATTTTATTATTTCTTGTTACACTTCCATAAGTTTTTATGTTACGGATTTCATGCAGAAGAAAGTACTTTCCCTGGTCTTGCACTTCAAATGATATGTTACTTCACTGCAAATGTAGTATTGTTTCCTTGTCATGTCACAAATGGTTTTTCCTTCCTTAAAATGGAAGTTATTTGCCCTGGCAGAATGAAATGCCACTCTTAGTACTGGAGATCCACAGTCTGCATTTTGTTGTACCACAGCATAAAAGAGATCAATTCTCATTGCTCAGAGTCTTCTGTATTGAAGAACCGTCCCACAGAGCAAGGTGAGATGGCTCAAAGGTTTCAGTTTTATTTTTTCAGGAGGAGTCTGTGGCTTTGCTTCTTCCATGAGTCAAAGCACACTGAAAGAAGGGAAAGATGTCCACTGACTTCTGTACTCCTTGTATCCAGTGCTCCATCCTGGGCTGCTCTCTGTTACAACTGATGGAAATCCTGACTTACAGCTGTCTGTTGTGAATTGTCTAGGGGTGGTAAAGGTGTTTCTTTACTGTTTGTTTGTGCAGAGCCTCATGTGAGGCCCTGGTTTTGGTTGAGGCCTCTTAAGAAGTAATGAAATACAAATGATGTCCAGGAGTAGCGATTTACCCTCCTGTTATAATACCTGTGAAATTGCTGGACCAAACTGGGAGCTTTGGCATAGCTGCCTTAAGTTATGACAGACTAAATCAGAAGCTTTTCCTTTCCTCTTTCATTTATCCTTCTTGCTTTCCCCCTTCACTTTGAATATTTTTGTTGAAATAAATTGTTGCCACGCTCAACCTTTTTTAGTGTTGGTTTTCGAACATATTGTTCCTTGTTTCAAGAGGAGCATTTCAGACAAGGTCCCTATTCAAAGTGAATATATATGATAAGACAAATTGTTTCAACACTTGCTTGCAAGGCCAATAAAAAGAGATGCTGTAGTGCAAATTACCCTTGCAAATGCTCTCTAAAAAGCTAATAACATTTTTCCCCCCAAAGGATAGTTCCCAGCCATAAGGAGAGTTTCTCTTTCATGTTCATTTGCCACACAGATTTATAAAATGATCCCAAATCCTTGCATAGGCTGTGAGGGATTGTGGCTTTGAACTGCTGAATTGGAAAAGCTATTAATGGAAGAGGAAAAGTTTTCAATTTCAGTCAGATTGGGTCAGGATGGTATAAACTCAGCCCTCCAAGTTTTGGTGTAAGATGGAAGGCTGTTTCGTCTTTGTTGATAATTTTCATAGTAAGATTCACAAGGTTTTCTGTTTAAAGGCATGAAATTAGATGATAAGAATGTAAGGAAAAATCATTAGCATATTCACTGCTTTATTTTATTTTATTTTCAAGTAAAAACAGTCATTTTAATTTGCTTTCTGTGGAACATGGTATAATTGGAAACTTTTCAAAACCAGAACTATTAGGCAAGTGGTCAAAATCTTCAGAGAAAAGGTCCAGCAGTTCTGCACTGGAGCTTGTCCTCCATGCAGGCCTGTGGGCATCACCAGGGATGGTCGTTTCCCTGCTGCCTTTGCACTGGCACGTGGTGTTTTCCCCTTCTTCCTTGAGGTTTTCTGTTGGGCAAACAATTAAATCATATGCCTTTACATTAAGATTAGTTTTTTCACAGATTAAACCTTGCCCTGAGTGAAAACTTTATTGAACACCAATCATAGAAAAATAGAATGTTAAGGGACTGAAATGGACCTTAGAGATTATCTAGTCCCAACCCCCTGCCCTGGGCAGGGACACCTCCCACCAGAGCAGGTTGCTCAAGACTTTATACAACCTGGCTTTATGCACTCAAGACTTTATACAACCTGGCTTTATACAAGTGTCTCACCACCCTCACGGGAAAAAACATCTTCCTAATACCTCATTTAACTTTCCCCTCTTTCAATTTATCCCCATTACGCCTTGTCCTATCACTCCAGTTCCTAACAAAGAGTCCCTCTGCAGCTTCCCTGCAGCCCCTTCCGACACTGGAAGGTTGCTGTGAGGTCTCCACACAACCTTCTCTTCTCCAGGATGAACAGCCCCAGCTTTCTCAGCCTGTCTTTGTAGGGAAGGTGCTCCAGTCCTTTTATCAGCTTGCTGGCTTCCTCTGGACTTGCTCCAACAGTTCCATCTCCTTCTTATGTTGGGGACACCAGAACTGTGTGCAGCACTCCAAGTGGGGTCTCACAAGAGCAGAGTAGAGGGGGAGAATCACCTCCCTTGCCCTGCTGGCCACACTTCTTTGGATGCAGCCCAGGATTTGGTTGACTTCTGGCCTGCAAGTGCAGCTTCTGTGAAATCCAGGGCAGCTCTGCAGCTCTCACTCGTGTTTAGCCCCACAGTGATTAGGGGCAGGAGGTGGGCTGCCTCACCTCCAAGATCAGCAAGCTGTGTTCCCAACCCTGCAAAAACCCTGGAATTCTTCCACCCAGGGACGGTTTCCAGCTATGCACACTTTCCCTTTTTAATCGGACCTGTAGTGTCTCAGTGATCATAAAGGACTTTGAAAATCGGAACTTAGCCAAATTGCTTCTTCATGCCATTCTGACAGAAGGCTTTCAGAAAAATTAAACAGTAAATAACTCCTGCAAAATTGCATCTTGTATTTATTGCTTTTCGTGATGGTGGGATCAGCCATCGAGGGATAGCCAAGCAAGCTGAATCTGTGTAATTTTTACAAAGAATGGCTTCCACCAACTCTTCCTGCAGCACCACTCTACACACCCTGGGTCTTTTGGGAGGGGGACACTGTTCATAATCAGAGTGCATGTTTACAGTCCTTTTCTTTCAAGCCTCTATAAGTGACTGGGAAACACATTAGCCACTAAACGCTGGAGTAGTGACTGATTTTCTGTGGGTTCCTGACAGATACGTGGTGGTACCGACTCCAAGTTGTTTCCAACCTCTCTTGGATTTGAAGGAGTGGTAGAGAAGATTTGCCTGTGAAAGTCCCCCTACCTGAGATAGATGGGACTGGCTGCAGTTTCCACTCTCATTCATGATATCCTGTTGAAGCAGAACATGTGTGGGGCTGTGTTCTTCTGCTGGAGCCAGCCCTATGTCCTTCCCCCATTTCCTTTCCGTTGTTAATCTGGTAACTGCCCACTTATCCCATTTATTACCTTGGTAATTGAAACTGAGAATGCCCGTGGCAGGTAAGCCCTGTGCCTTGTGCGCTCGCTCTGATTTCCTCTCCTGCAGCCCTAAAACCACAACCCTTCCCCCTCTCCCCGTAACAGCAAGCCCTGAACACAAATAACTCTCAGAAGCCTGATGCTGCTGTATATTTGATTTTGTTTGCAAGCTTGTCTTATGACCAGCTCTCAGCGTGGGAAGAAGCAGGGAGTGGGGAGATGGAGAGAGAGAGAGTTGTTGCAACATATTTTAACATATGTGCTTTAGGCCTCTTGGTGGACTCCCTCTTGGGAAGAGGGGAGGGAGCATGCCCCTAAGCAGTTGGTTGGCTTTGCTTGTTTCTATAGCAGCCTGAAGGAGGAAAATCATGTTTTAACACTAATATATTCAACCAAAAAAACCCCTAACAATTATAGGAAGAGTCTTTTTTATTATTATTAAAGAAATTGCATTAAAGATGAATGAGCATATATTGGAATAATTATGTTTTAAGGTGTGTAACATTAAAAGGTACTGAATGGAATATCGACTGTTTTGTAGGAACAGTAATAATGAGATTTCTGTCACCTAATCTTACAATAATTGCGTTATTACTATGCAAATTAAGGTATTACTTAAAAAAAAAAAGAGGAGGTAAGACAGATCCTTGAGGCAGCCATTTATCTATCCTTAAAGCTATGCTGTCGATTCTTTTTAGGCTGAAGATCCTTTTTTAAACAATTTGGAGATGCTAATTTCATTATTTTTTCACCTATGTTTCCTACTAGAATGTTTTTTATTCTCCCCAGGTAGCAGATCAGGAGTGGTGGTTTTTATACATTTCCTAGTCTTTTATGGATTCCTTTAGGAATAATTAGATCAAATAGCTATGATTATTACCTTTTTGTTCCCTCTTTCTTTTAAATAAAATAATGATTTGTGTATTTTGCCTGAGATTTTTACAGCAGGATCACAGAGAATATACATAAATTATTTCTATCCTTCTTTCCCTTCAGCAAGGAATTATTGAGCAGCTTGTTACAGTTTTCTTGATTTCCATTAGTTATTAAAGTTTACTTACTGATCAGTTATTGGCCTTGAAAAGGAATTGAGGAGTGCTCAGCATTTTTGTTGTTTGAGATTTTGTTAGCTTTTACTGGATCCACCCGAGGCCTGGTAGCATTTGCTCTGTCCCTGATTTTCAGAAGTAATATTTAAGATTGGGCTGCCAATGGGAATTGCCTCATTTCAGTGTGAGTTTTAGTTCCTTTGTAATGCAGAGTATTTGTAGAAATTTTGTTTGTGGGAGAAAAGGTGCTCCTGAAGGCTTTCTGCAGCCTCGATCTCTGCACTGTGAGCACTATTGTTATCTGAGGCAGTTCAGTTCCATCTCTCATGGTTATGACCAGACGTGCTGTGCTGGAGCTTCTGATTGCAGAATACATATCCCCTAGGAAGTGTAACTCCCACTGGCTTCAGCATTCCCAGCTTTACATTGGTATCAAGCATACAGATAGTGTCAGTGCACTAATCCAGAATTTGACTTCCTCTGTCACCAATTTGCTCCAGAAAGCAATACACACTTTGAGGGTTGGATTTCAAGTAATTGTAGGGTGTTACTCCATCTCCAACTGTGTGGTAGTGCCTCCTTTTGTCTTTTTTCTAGTGAGTACATGGTGACTCTCACTTTCTCCCTTTTTGGTTCACTGCTCTCCCACTTGGTATTGAAGCCTAGTTCTTATTACACTTAGTTTTAACACTTTCATATCTTTCTTTTTTTAATGCATGACTCCTAAGACAAGTGGAGAACTATAGACAGTCAGAATGGGTACAGAATTACCACTTGAGGTCTTATCCCATCACAGGCAGCAGCTTCCTCTGGGGCTTTCTGCAAGCAGCTTAATCTCTCCTCATTTTTCTCTTTAGTACAAGTGGGATGTAAGTATATCTAAAATTCACTGACCCTATGGGTAGTTAATGGAAAAAGTATTATCTCACTGTTTACCTACTTATGTAATGTGGTGAACAACAGCATCCTGAGAGCACATTTATTGGTTAAAACTCATAAATTAATCAGGGCTTTTAAGGTGATTCATTTCATGAATCAAAATTTATTAATCAAAGCTTATTAAGTTTATTATCATGAACAAGTTTATTAATGATGCTGAGTAATTTGACAAAATGTATTTTGATAATTCTCTGGATTTGGCAACAGCGTGAAGTATTTCATATTACTTGTGGCAGCAGGTGTGAGGTGCTGCCTGTGAAAGGGAAGGGAGTTTATGTGATCTGAGTTACTGCCAGTCCATGCCACCATTGCTCCCCTGAAGCATTTGTTAAGGAGAAAGCTTGGTGAAAGCTGTGAACTTCCACAATGTCCTTGAACATAAAACCAACTAACTACACATTAACAGTGATTTGGGGTCACACTTACATGTTCCATGGTACCTACCATCCATCCAGGAGAAAGCTGTTGAGCTGTTAAGGATTCACAAAGAGATGAAGTCCTTTTATTGACTCTTAACTGACAACTTCTCCAATGCTCAGTGTATTAATTCTTGCTTGATTAACAGCTCTGGAACAAACTGAGCCATTGAACTTGTGGACCCCAGCTTGTCTGAGTTAATAATCAGGAAGGGCCTGTCTGGTTAGGTGGGTGTGCCTGAAAAAACGAGTCACATCTGAGTGTAGAGCTGAACCACAACAGAATACACTGAAAGAAAAATCCTCAGAATAGAAATAAGACATCCAGAAAAAAAGACCTGCGCAGTTTCTTCCCAGAAGAGCCATGTAAAACACCACTTGGTGACCCTTAAGCCTTTGCTGCACCATTGTTTCTGTGGTGGTTGTTCTAGCTGCAGAGAAATTAAATGATAATAAAACATCTTCCAGAACTCACAGTTTGAAAAAAAGATAAATGTTTGAAGCTCAAAAAGATGATTTTGTTTAAGATTTCAGTTTAACACATATGCATCCTGCCCTGGTGATTGCTGGTGGTTGCCAGGAAGTTCTCCAAGAAATCTGCAAAATGTCTAGTCTGTGTAACAGACGGGAGAGCTGGAGAAATTGTGTGAAAGTCCAGAGAGTTTTAGATTTCTTTCTCTCTTTTCTCCAGAAGGAGTTTTGGACCATTTAAATAAGATGTGTGAAGCTTAAATTCTCTCTTTACACCCATTTGAACAAAACCTCTGAGCCTTTATTGAGTCTGTTCTTCCCTCGCAGTTACAGGTTGAGAACAGGGTGAACTCCTAAGCAAGCTGTGCATGGCAGAATTGATGAGTGAGCAACATAAACATTCCTTAGGCAGGAACTGAAATTTGAGCAGCTACTTAGCATGGTTTAGTTAGTACTCCTATATTCCACAGTGTGGAAGACCTATGGGATAACTAGCAGGAACATCTCCTGACTCTGTCATGGCCTGTAAGACACATCCTGGGAGCACTGGCACACCTAATGGAGTGATGAGGATCCCACAGTGGCATTAAGTAGTTGATGAAATAAGAACTACTACACCAAGGTTGCATTTCCTCCCTGTTGAGTGACCATTACTGTTCTGACTGGGGCTGTGATTTGCCATGCCTTAGCTGGCTAAACCTTCACCTGTTTTACCTCCACCTCTTTCCAAGGGTCCTTTGAGAAAACACCAGGCTTCTCTGTGTGAGTGGCAGCAGAGAAGGGAGCTGCTGGATCTTTGCAGGTACTTGAATTTATTGCTGTTTTTCTTGGATTAATATTCTGTTGGTTTCTTAAAGCTGTTATGGACTGTTTGATAACCATTACTAGGTAGGAGGTGTAAATTTGTAGTTGGTCTCTAGTGAACTGAACTTGTTGGTACATAGTTTTACCAGCCAGATGGAACGAGTGGTGTTTCATTGTTTTTATCTGTTAAAACCTATAATGATGATATTTCTAAATCACTTGCTGAGAAGTTTACATACTGAGCCTAGAAGCACTCTTTGATCTTTCTAACGCTTTTGGCTTTAACTGTGGAGATCTAGCAATTCCATTAGATATTTTATAGTTTGTTTCTTTTTAAAGGCAAGTAGAAAAAAGAAGTGCTGTCCCTTCAGCATGTCTGAAGTCATTGTTGTTGAGTCTTCTGTAGAAGATAGAAAAAAAGGTTTTAACAGTTGTAAGATGAAGCAAAACTGGCTGAAAAGTGTGTTTAGATAGAACAAGATTGGTTGGGACTGAGATGTGGGAGTCATCAGCCCAGAGGTGGTGAATTGGAGCCTTCATTCCTCAATGATGTGAAAATACAGAGCTATAATGCATATAATTGCTCAGATACTACAGGGGCATTAAAAATACACAGTGTTTTATGTAACATAGCAATTTATAAGAATGCAGTAGCAGTTAGTGTGAGGGTAGTAGGAAACCCTATAATTATTTGGGATATGATGTTAATAGATCCAATAGTAAGCTCAAATGCAGCTCTAAATAATTCATTTTTGTTTTACGTTCTGCTGGCTTCCCTCTCTTCTCTCCCTTTATATTTCTCATGTGAAACTCTGTCATCTCTTTCTGTTTTTGCTTGCTGGGAGGCGATTTCACCCTCCTGTGTGGTGGCAGGCAGATGGCTCTCTCTGCAAATAATCTTTAATGCTGTTCTGTCACTTGGCCACTGAGCAGTGTTGCAGCAGTAGGGCAGTTGAATTCACTGTGTGAGAAGTATTAATGTGCTTTGCCTTTCCTGATGTAAGGTTTGTGCTTCCAGGCTTGCTCATGAATGTGCTTTTTCCCAGGAGACTGTGCAAAACACTTGCTGAGGCACCAGGTCAGCTGTTAAAAGCTAATTCTCAAATGGGTTCAGCTCTCAGTCCATATGTGGATAACCTATAAGTGGGAGTAATTTAGACATTTAACCAGACAAAAATCCATGTGGCAAACCAAATGAAGATGTTATTATAGATTCATGATGCGTTGGTTTGGCATGGAGTCAAGGATGGTGATACTGGGTACATCCCAAAAGAAGGATGTATGTGGAGGTATAAATGTTCATAGGATTAAACCTGAAAAAAATGTTTTTATTTAAATCTTAACACTTGACTAAAAATATTAATGGATTATATGGAGCAATGTCCTTCCAATCAAAAACCTGGAAGCCTTCATGAATGAAAGTAATTTTTCTTTACCTTAAATTTTTCAGTGGAGTTTTAAGTATGAGGAATGGCTTCTCAGAGATGGCAGTAGTGAAGATTAGAATTAGCATTATCTGTATGGTGAATTTTAAGCCCCAGGACTGCTCGTTGATTGGGGCTTTTGCCCTTCACTTCATGAAATCAGCTCCTTCTTTTCAGTGTTCATGCAAAACTTATTTCAGTTTTGTGTTGCATCGTTTCATGTGCCTTTAGTTTCCCTTAGAGTTTAAGCTTTGAATAAAACCCAAACCCCATAATGAAACTCAGACGAAACCACCACATTTTGCATAGTTTCCACCAAAAACCATAAATTGACCAGGTTCACTCTATATTTGGCCCGGTTACACCAAAAGGTTACTGAAGCCTTACTGAAATGCTCTGTAAAATTGGGTTCCTTAGACTTCCTTATACCCTGATATACAGCTTGGAGGCTGGAGTGCTGTCTCAGAATTTTGGAACTGCTCTTTAGTATCTCAGATGACTTTTGGGGGTATAAGGTTTGGTTTGACCTAGAAAATCGTTCAGGCTGGGCTGAAGCATCTCTCTGAAGTGCCTTGTGCTTTCCTGCATGGTTTGTTAGAAACACAAGAAGCAGAAAAATGCACCTTGCCATGTTGCTGTGATAGGAAGGGTGCTAAGAACATTGTCCTGGTGGACATCCCCTGAATCACTACAGATTTGAGCAGAGGTATGCCAAGTTTTTTTGTGAGGTTTCTTCCCTTTTAAATTTTTTTATTTTTTTTTTACCGTGAGGGGAACCTATTGAAGGGTTTAATAGCATTAACAGTAGTATTATCTTGGTGAGACACTGGAACCACCCTCTGGGTGAAGAACCTTTTTCTAATATCCAACCTAAACCTCCCCTGATACAACCAGATTTGAGCAGAGGTATGCCAAGTTTTTTTGTGAGGTTTCTTCCCTTTTAAATTTTTTTATTTTTTTTTTACCGTGAGGGGAACCTATTGAAGGGTTTAATAGCATTAACAGTAGTATTATCTTGGTGAGACACTGGAACCACCCTCTGGGTGAAGAACCTTTTTCTAATATCCAACCTAAACCTCCCCTGATACAACTCAGGCCATTCTCTCAGGTCCTGTCACTGGTTGCCAGAGGGCAGAGATCAGTGCTGCCCCTCCACTTCCCTTCATGAGGAAGTTGTGTACAGTCTGTATATGTAATCCTAGACTGTACCTAATATAAGGAATTGTCACCATTTTAGTTTGAAGTTTCTTGAAAGAGTTTGTTCTAAAGTTTTGTTTAAACCAGAAAAACAACTTAAAATTCCAATTGGATTCATAGTTTTAAATAGGTGTATCCCATAATTATTCTTTGAAGACATCAGTATCCAAACCTTCTGCAATATTTAATGTTGGCTAGAAACAACAGCCTAAATCAGTCCTGAAATCTTCCTCCTGACCCATTTGCCACTATTATATTAATAACTGTCATTTATGTAACATCTTTCCTCACGCTGAATATCTAAGCAATTTACAAACACGTGCCTTGATTCCTCAGAGAAATCTGCAGTTAGTCGGGTTTAAATTTGTCTGGGGTCAGGGAGGTTAATAACTCCATTCCTTCAAAAGGTGCTGCAGATTTAATGACCACAGCCCTTGGGACCTCTGTGTCTCTCCTGCCCAACCAACACCTCTGTCTGCAGGGCACCTGCAGCACTGTGCTGCTATGCTGCCTGACTTGTGCACCTCTCCAGGGACTGCCATACCTTTGGAATTGTGCTTTCTGCAGGACATTTGGTGTTTTGAGTTTGGTTTATTCCCTCCACTCTATTGATGTCATCCATCTCCATCCTTGCCCATCCTGAGCTAAGAGTCTTGGAGATGCAGGCAGGTCAGGTATCAAGGTAGTAGGGTATGTTTATGTGTGATTTTATTTTTTTAAAGTTTTTATAAAAAAAGAAAGTGAGGGAAGTGGGGAAAATACACTTTCAAAGCTGAGTTTTGGTGGATGACTTACCTGTTGGGCCTCATCCTAGTATTTCAAATGAGTGATGATTTTAAATTAGCAGAAAGCTGGGGGTGTTTGAGCCCTGGTGATTCTGAAAATAGATATTTATGCAGATGAGGATGATTTGTGCATGCTACAATTCACCACTGTCGAACTCCAGATGTCAAGCACTTCACTGTTCCCAGTGCATAGGTCTAAAATATGTTCATGCATAACATAAACTTGGTTTTACAACCACTCATATTTAGACTGATTACAGGAGCTTAGTTGCATCTGTGTACTTCTTGCATGGCTTCTTGTTCAGGAAAGTATCAAAAGAGATTACTAAAAGGAGTATTTCATTCATTGCTGCTGAGGTTTAAGAGGTTAGTCTTTGAAGAAATAGATCTCATTCTTACATGTAGGACTTCTAGGACCTCTTTGTTTCATGATGACAGAAGTATATTTTATTTGGAGGTATTAAGACCCTTATGGACTTAAACAGCATTCAAGAATCTTCTTGAATTGGACCTCAGATTTTAAGAAGATATGTAGAGTACTGGAGTCGGATAATATACTCTCCAAGATACCAAATGGAAATTTAAAAAATGCTGGTGTTTAAACTGTGTGTACAATAATTATACCCATGTTATCATGTTTAATGTTTAAATTCTCCTGTTAACTTACTACTATCTGCATTCGCAAGTCAGTCATAGATAGCTGCATATTTATTATCCAGATAACCAGTAAAGCAAACAAGCAATTGATGAGATTTTGATCTGTTGAAATCATTACAATGAAGCTGGAATATTATACTAGATATGAGAGTAGAGGGTATTAGTGTAAGTGCTCTTACAGGATATTCTCATATGAACTATGCTGTAAAATGTCACAGTAAAATGTAGCTGCAAGGCTATTTGAAATTAGTAATTTAGGTAATATAAGTATTATTTTATGAGGTTTATCCATTTGTCAGTACTTCCCAATTCTGTTGTATCCTAGAGAAATGTCTTAGCAGTAGATAGAGACAGGTATATATGTACAGTTCAGTGTCTTGGTGGGGGTGGGAAGTTATGATTTAAACTGCTCTAGAGCAGAGTTACTTTTGTGGTTGTCTTCTGTCAGTATGACTGTAGTTTGTGAAACTATTGATACTTTTAATAGATATACTCTTTCTTTTGACAATATGGTGCAAAACACTGATCAAAGGGTGAAATTGATACAGCACTTGTCAGTGAGATTATAAGAAAACTTGTCACCTGTGCTTGTCTCAAAATACCAAAGAATCTCTCATTAAAAATAAAATGCCATTACCCTCAATATTGCAGTTTATAGGAGCATTACTTTACAGGATCTGGGGGTGTTAATACCACTTTTCCCAAAGAATATTCTGTGTCCTGTTTCTAATTCCATCTTGGGCTAAGGAACTCGAGCCTGTGGTGTGAGCAGGTACTGCTGAGCTCTCGGAAGCATCAGGCACTAAGTGACACAGTGCTTGATGCTGGCACAAGTTTGTTTTCAAAGCTCCTGTCATGACACAGCATTAGGCCTTTCTATAAACAGAAGCTTTGCAATAAGTCAAGCCGAAGGAAGACCTTTTAATAATACACTTCTCTGCTTTTGGGACATCAGGCATTGCATGCTTGAGCATTCAGTATTTCTCCTCTAACAACTGTTCCTCTTAAAAAACTCCTGAAGATTGTTCCCTGTGCTCGGTTCAGTGCAGTGGTAATGCTGTGGCCAAGGCATTTACAAAGGAGGTTTTGGGATAGCTGTAGGCAAGCAGCCCTGTGGCAGCAGTGTTTGAAGCCTTGGGCTGCAGTGCCCTAGGCAGCTGTGGATGGTCTGCACGCATCGGCAACGGCCCAGCGCTTACAGCGGTGTTGGCCATTGCTTGCCAGTGCCTGCAATTTATGTTTGTTTTGGCATGTTGTTTGCTGTCAAGAGTTTCTGCAAAAAAGCAAAGTATGTAGTTCTCCATGAGGAGGAGTTCACAAAGTGCTTGGGGTTAGCTCAAGGGTAGCAGGATGTTCACAGGTGCCAAGCTGTGGTTAATGGGAGCTGTGTTCTGTTACACATGGAAATATCCTTGACCCTTGCTAAGTATTGTATTGCTGCTCTTCTTTACAAAGTGGTGGGAGCCTGAAGGGTTAATTTTGCTTTTCCATCAGGTTCCCTAATTGGGGGGGAAAAAAGGGCAAATATCATCTTGCTGACCTCTGAAACCTGCCTGTATGTTGGGGGTCTCGGTTTTGTGCGGGAGCAGAGGGACAGAGTGAGCAGTTGTTGTGACGGCACCAGCAAGGGTTAATCAGCCCTGCCAGCCCGAACAATGGAGACAGGGGCAGCTTTAAACGAAATGAGCTGAATATTTCATTCGGCCACTCAGCTGCCTGCTCCAATTGCCTCCTTTGCTAAAATGAGAGCTTAATCTAAAGTGACAACAACATCAGTTTCTATGTGCTCCAGTCACACAGAACATGACTTCCTTAACATAAACACTATTTACATGGACCGTCTGGATATAGCTGGGAATCAGGAGCGTGCCCAGCTAAGACAGAGGCTACAATGAACGACGAATAACAGGCAGCTGAGAATTAACGTTGGCAAATGAAAGCCTGACCCTCAGAGGGCATGTCCCTGTTACATTTTAAAGCTAGAAAGCCTTGCACCGGTAACCTTACTTGTAGTAAAGACTATATAATTTAAAAGAAAATAGTACCTTTTCAGCTTAGATGCTTAACCAAATGCATTACATCTGACCCATTTTCCTACTCGTGTGATGCGGGATGAAGGACCCCCAGCTGCAATTACCAGTCACTCAAACAGCTGTAACTGATAAGCCTCCCCCTTCCTTGTGCTCTCATCTCAAAGCAGCTCCTGGGTTTGGGCACAGAAGTGGGGATACTGCAGGGCAGAGGCAGGAGTCCCAGCCCAGCACCCATCCCTAGCCCCATGCCACCAGGGTGAGACCTGTGCTGCATGGTGCTGTGTGAAGAAGCTGTCAGTGGAGCTCAGAGCTGCTGTGCTGCTGCTGGAAGAGCAGACGGCGCTCTGGGCTGCTTTAGCAAGGCACACAGTGTCCACAGCCTGGCTGCCTCCCCCTGGCTCTGGGGACTGGCTCTCTGCAAGAGTAAATGCTTATGTTCCCCTGTTCTGTGCGAGACCTCTGCCCAGAGTAGGGAGAAGGACAGTGTTAGCCTCTTCATTCTCTCATCCAGCTGTGACAATAAGGCTACTTTGTTTATTCCAGCAGTGTCACAGACTTGCAATCTCCCTCTTTGGGGTGTTTTGTGTTTGCTTGTTTATGTTTTTTTGTTTTAGGTTTTTTTTGCTATGCCACAGAGTTTTTAGGCCACTGGAATATTTAGGCATTCACACTGTGTGTTGTTAAACTTCTAAAGGGACGAGGCCTTCTCACTGGGGAAACTGGATAATTTACTGGAAGGGTAGGCAAGGTGAGAGGGAGTTTGGGGTAGTGTGATGCTTATCACAGGTAAGCCAGGAGAGAGATTGTTTCCTCCATGGTGTGGGTGCCATGAGGGACTGACAATGTCCCAAGTGGAAACTCTGTATTTTCCATCTCCCTTGTGATGGATGCTGTCCAGGCAGCAGCCCTGAGTGCTTTCTCCCTCAGCCACTACAGCAGTCCTGTTATTTCCCCCTTTCCTTATTCCTTCCCTCCTTCCCCCAGACTTGCTGTCCGTGCAGAACCACTTGTTCAGCTGCACAGGCAGGGAGGGCACTGTGCAACAGCAGGTCTAGGTATCTACTGCCCTTTGGGGAGTGTTGGGAAATTCACTTTTCGTGACAGCTGTGTTTAGTGGACAGTTGCTCAAGCAGACATTACTCACTAGCTACTTTATAAGACTTTTGTTGGGTTTTGTTGTGGTTTTTTCTGGTTTTGATATCCTCAAATTGGAAGTTAATCTTAAAATAATAAAGGAAGTGTGGGATGACTGGGTGGTGTGTTGAGCTGAGCTGTAGGACAGTAGGGTACCTAGGTCTTAATCAGACCCTGCAGTTAGCCTTGGGAAACAGGGAAGGATTATGCATTTCTATGTGATTTTTTTGTTCTCCATCATGTAGGCAAATACAAGATCTCCTTTTGCATAAAGGGAGGAAAGTGGTTCTGTGCTGCTGAAGAAGAAAATGTTTCTTTCCCATCATTGTCTAACAGCAGAATTTGCAACATATTATTTATTGATCCTGAAAGATTTTTTTGTTCATATTGTTGGAATATTAAAAAGAAAACTCAGAACATGCTGGTACTTAGAGCATTATGTAATATTTTCTGCCTTTTATTAAGGAATGTTAAACCTTAAAAAAAAATCGAATTTTTTTTTTAAAAGTTAAAATAAAAAATTTAGGTGTGGGAAATGGAGAAAATTAGTATTTGCATCAAAATATGAGAGGTCCAGTGACTATACATCCTACAGCTGACATCCAGAACAGTTCTCTTTTCATATTTAAGAGTAATTACTGTTGCCAAGTTAAGAAAGTTAACTCTACTTCAGCTCAAACCAGCACAGTGGACTTTTGTGACACTTTTTAAAAACATACTGAAGTTAACTTTGAGCTGCTGTAGCTTCACTTCAAAGAAGGAACACAGATCACTTACGGTGTCAATACAAGTCTTAAAATAGTAGCCAAAATCTGTGCTTTTTGATTCTGTCTGACTACTGTCTTTGCTTTTTCCTCACTTTTGGTTCCAGAAGGGAGCATAAGCAGTCACAGATTTGCAGAATTACAGATGTATTCCTCAATCATCAGAAAACAAGGTCTACTGTTATTGAGATGCAATGCACTGGCATTGGTTCAAGAACTAACACCTCTTCAAAGAGAGCAGTCGTGAAAATCAGCTCATCACTGAAGTGTGAGGGAAAAGGGCAAGACAAATTTGACTCTAGAGGTTTCTAAGGGTCATCTGAAACAGCATCTCACAAGTCCCCTTAGTTAGGTAGCAATACTGACCCTCAGCTGGGAGCGATAGGTTTCCAGAGGTGCAGGATATAAGTTGATATTCTTAGTGTTTCATGAGGTAGCACTTAGAGCTTCAGCTGAGAGGTTGGTGAACACCGTGTCAGAATCATAGAATGGTTTGGGTTGGAAGGGACTTTTATTAAGCTTATTTCCTCAAAAGGCCTCCTGGAGCTATTTGTGCTATAGGTAGCTCCCATAGTTCCAGTCCTGGAAACAGGCATTGTGCCTGGCTGCCTTTGGCTGCTGCCTAACTGGAATTGGGAACCAGATGAGCAGGATATGCTTGTGTCCTCATAGCCTTTTTTTAATTTTTTTTTTAAATTTATTTTAAGAAGGTAGCAAGGGAAGAAAGAAGTATGAGAAATAAAAGAACCAGAAATGCATGTTTGTACTCCTTTGTTCTTTGTTAGAGAGATTTGGCTTGTTGGATCTGCTTATTTCTTCCTGGCAAATCTGTCTGGAAACCAGGACTGCTGTCTGGCTGTGTCACACACTGATGTTAGGAAGGGATGAACTTTTCTGGAGAGGTGTCATCTCAGGTGCTTCAAGGAAATGCAAGTGTTGTAGACTGGTGAACTTCAGGCTCCCTGTCCCCATCCTGGGGCCCAAGAAGAGTGTGGATCAGGGACCATTAACCCCTTCTTGGCCTATGTTTCTCTAAGCAGGGAAGGTGAAGCATATTGGCCTTCATGTTGGAGTGTAGCTCTTGGAAGCTAATACAAGTGATTATTAAAAAAATCTCGTTTTCTGAGGATTACTAATCTGTCTATTAGAAGTATGCTTATTACATTACAGTTATTAAACCTAATGAATGTATTTTTTAACATGCAATAATTATCTAATTAAATATAAAGCATTAGTTTAAGTATTCTAGCTCTCTTACTAAAATGCTGTCTATTACAAGTAGATTTATTGAGGATTAACAACTACATAATAGAACTGTATCTATTTCATGATTGTTAATCCTCAGTGAATGTTTTTAATAATTAATTGGCACTTAACTAAAGGATTATGTTCATTGTGATGGAGTTTATGAAGCAATAGAACATTTTTGTGTATGATTAAGTGCCAAAGGGAATGATATGGCTAAATAACTGGGGCTGGGACATGACAATGACACACATGACAGGACACCAAAAAAAGAAAACCTAACCAAAGAAACTGGGAGGAATAACGAGAAAATCACACGTAGTAGCAAAATTTTTATTTCTGCTATTACCTGCTAAGTTTTTGAAAGTCTTGTTTGGTTTCTTATATATTATGTAGGAGAAATAGTAACTAGCTATTTAGACAGCAAGATATTTATTGTTGGAAAAGAGTTAAATGGACGTTTGTGGTTAAAGATGGTGTAATATTTCAGTATGGCTGCTGAAGATACTTCAGTATTTGTTTCATTTTTGAAATCTGTATTTCACATGTGAATTAGTGAACTAGAACATGAATCCTATATACACTTTGACTGAATGAACTCCAGGAACGTGTCTCTGTGCCAGCTGTTAGAGGATACAGAAGAAAGTTGTGTGAATTTTTCATGGAGTCAATTATGGAAGCAAACAGGAGAAAACACATTCTGTTGGTTTAGCTGACCCCAAGAGTAGACACTGGTCCTGACATACAGCTAAGATTTCAGCTGATAACAACTAGAAAGGCTGAGTCAGTGAGATTAATCATCAGTCATTACTGTCAACACCTTTAGCTCTTCCATGGATGGAAAAATTGTAATGCAACCATGAAGCTTTCTAGTGACTATTGGGTGAATTCCTGCAGTTAAGGTATGTACACAGAGCCCTCAGGTCTCTGATTTGAGACCAAATAATAATCAGAGGGATGGAGCACCTCTTCTAGGAAGACAGGCTGAGAGTTGAAGAGGCTCAATTCCAGTTGGCTATAGCCTCCTTTCAGAGAGTTGTAGAGAGTGGTAAGGTCACCCTGAGCCTCCTTTTCTCCAGGCTGAACACCCCCAACTCCCTCAGATGCTTCTCACAGGATTGTGCTACAGACTCTTCCCGAGCTCTATTGCCCTTCTCTGGACATAGTCCACTGTGGTATAGCAGGTCACTGACCATTTCTCCTTGGATTCATTCTGCTCCCTGTGTACCAGCTCAGGGGACTGAGTACCCCAAGAACAACTGGTCTTGCTGTTAAAGACTGAGGTAAAGAAGGCATTAAGCACCTCTGCCTTTTTCTCATCCTTTGTCACTTTGATTCCCCCTGCATCCAATAAAGGATGGAGATTGTCCTTAGTCCTCCTTTTGTTGCTGATGTATTTATATAAACATTTTTTGTTGGTGTGGTTTTTTTTTTCTTTCTGCAGTAGCCTGATGAAGTTCTAGCTGGGCTTTGGCCCTTCTGATTTTTGCCCTGTGTAACCTCATGACATCCTTGTCCCTTTTGAGTTGCCTGACCCTTCTTTTAACTGAGTTCCAGCTAAAGTGAAATTGTGGTTATAAAAATTTTCTGTAGCTATTGGGGTTTGTGTGTGTTTGCTGAGATACTTTGTAATCTAGACTTCTTATAACAAATGATTTGCTGTACTTTCTGTTGACTGCTGTTGAAATTTGTTCTTTCTGGGTTGGAATGTGTTTGAATTATGCCATTTTTCTGATGAGTTTTGGAAGTGAAAGTAATGATGCTGGTTTTGTTGCTTTTTTTTTTTTTTTTTTTTTTGGCAGCCCTGGATGTGCCAGTACTATATGGGGCTCAGAGGTTTGGGAGCAGGGAGGAAGCAAGGTGTGTTAGACATCCAAAAACCACTCTTGAAAATTGTTCTTTATGGTCACTTTAAGAGAGAAACTTTAAGAGTAATGAGCAAAGAGGAGTGTAGAGCCAGATCTCAGTCTGAGCAGAAGTCCTGGAGTCCTCTTGAAACTTAATGTCTCCAAACTCAGACTTTAATTGGAGAAATCCTGACAGCTGGGAAGGCCCTGAAGGTGCAAGTTCGGCAGATTCCTAGGGCTTGAGAGTGTGCCATGCAGGTGACCATCATCTTCATACACACCTCTGCAGGCTTTTTTAAAAAATAAAAGGGAAAAACAAGAAAAATACCTTGTTATCAGGTTAATTGCATTTTCTAAAGGGTGGCAACCCTGAATGCCCACAGGATTTGGCAAACTATGAGATAAAGCCAGGCTTTCCCCCTAAAGCTTAACAGCAGTTGTGTTGCAGCAGCAGCTGCTGCAGAAGGTGAATATAGTGACGATATTGATGAGATTACTAATTTGTTTAGTAGACAGGGAATGAGGATTCGTCTGTTGGCTGTCATCATCCATCAGCCGTATGTTGCCCCAGGCAGTGGGTATATGCTGTTAGCCTGTTACTAATTTTACTTTGTTTTTTCTCAGCTTAGTTCTTTTCTTTGGTTCATTTCATTCATTTGTTGTGACTCAAAACTAAACAAGAAGGAGGCAAAAAAAAGAGAAGGAGAAAAAAAGCTCATTGCTACCTCTCTTTGTTTGTCAGAGCAGGTATCCTATGGCTCCTGCCCTGCAGCCTCTTCCATCTGATTTGGCTGAAAGCTGTTCGTGAGGGATGCTGTGGCCTATAAGGGAAATACCTATCAGATTTAAGAAGTTTCTTCTAGAAACTGGAGTCTTAGCTGTATTTATTTTAGCCTGGAGAAGAGGAGGCTCAGGGGAGACCTTATCACCCTCTACAACTCCCTGACAGGAGGTTGGAGTCAGGTGGGGGTTGGTCTCTTCTCCCAGGCAACCAGCAGTAGGACAAGAGGGCACAGTCTCAAGCTCTGCCAGGGGAAGGTTAGGTTGGATATTAGGAATAGATTTTTTATGGAAAGAGTAATCAGGCATTGGAATGTGCTGCCCAGGGAGGTGGTGGATTCACCATCCCTGGAGGTTTTCAAGCTGAGACTGGATGTGGCACTTAGTGCCATGATCTAGTAACCACAGTAGGGTTGGACTTGATGATCTTTGAGGTCTTTTCCAACCTGGTTGATTCTATGTTTCTATTCTTCAAAATCAGTAGGTGAGAGCTACTCCATCATTACACAGTATTGCATGAGCCTGTGAATGAGTTTGTGATCCTCTGATGTTGCCACACCTGTGTTGATATAGTTTCATAGTGTACGAAGGGGTCAAAATGGACCTTAGAGATCATCTAGTCCCAACCCCTTGTCCTGGCCAGGGTCACTTCCTACCAGAACAGGTTGCTAAACCTTTATCCAACCTGCCTGTGAACACTG
>NW_008685623.1:0-448 GCF_000695815.1 Acanthisitta chloris | reverse complement strand
ATGGGGACAGTGTCTGTGTGGGAAGGCACAGGGACAGGGACATGGGGACAGTGTCCATGTGGGATGGGACAGGGACATGGGGAGTGTCCAGCGTGGGGTAATATGGATGGGTAGAATGGACAGACATGGGGTTCCTCCATCCATCCATCATCCATCCATCATCCATCCATCCATCATCCATCCATCCATCATCATCCATCCATCCATCACCCATCCATCCATCCATCCATCCATCATCATCCATCCATCCATCATCCATCCATCCATCCATCCATCCATCCCTCCTTCCATTCCTCCATCCATCATCATCCATGCCCCCCATTCCCCCATTCCCCCATTATTCCCTCCATTCCCTCCTTCCCCCATTCCCCAGTTTCCCCCATTTCCCCATTATTCCCCCATTCCCTTTCCCCCATTCCCCCATGCTCCAGTTTCCCCCATTCCCCCC
>NW_008685622.1:2143-29912 GCF_000695815.1 Acanthisitta chloris | reverse complement strand
GAGTTGTGGCCAGCCACGCGGAGGCCACTGAGGAGTGATGTCCCCCATGGTCAGTGCTGTCCCTCAGGGTCTCTGCTGTCCCTCAGGAACTCTCTCAGTGCATGATGATTTTATGATTCTGTCCCTCGTGCTGTCCCTCAGGGCTGTGTTGTCCCTCAGGGCTCAGTGCTGTCCCTCAGGGTCCCTGCTGTCCCTCGGGGTCACTGCTGTCCCTCAGGGTCAGCGGTGTCCCTCAGGGGCCAGTGCTGTCCCTCAGGGTCAGCGCTGTCCCCCAGGGTCAGTGCTGTCCCTCAGGGTCAGCGCTGTCCCCCAGGGTCAGTGCTGTCCCTCAGGGTCAGCGCTGTCCCCCAGGGTCAGTGCTGTCCCTCAGGGTCAGCGCTGTCCCCCAGGGTCAGTGCTGTCCCTCCAAGGTCTGTTCCAGCCCCTAAAACTCTCTCATTGCATGATGATTTTATGATTCTGTCCCTCGTACAGCCAGAGCAGTGCAGGTGTGGGTACAGCTCAGGGTGCAGCTTGGGGTGCTGCTCAGCCCAGGCTCCTGGGCCCCTGGTGTGGCCAGTCCACGTGCTGTTCTGTACAAGGTTTGCACAGCTGTCCGTCTGGCTAAAATGCACGCTTCCAGCTCCAGGTGCTTCAAAAGCCTCTGTGAGCTTCTGCCCACAGGCTGTGGGGACTGTGGCTCCCTGAAGCTTGGCAGGCAAGCCACCGCTGGTCTCCAAGGCTCCTGCAAGGCACACAGTGTAAATGAGCAATCAAACTCATGGGTGACAACAGCTGGGGCACCAGAGGGAGGCCACTTGTCAAAGCTTCCCCTGCCACCTGTGTCCTGCAGCCACTGACGGAGGGAATTGAGGTCCAGCAATTCCATGAGGATTTATAGAAGCCATCCCATCCCATTTGGGACTTTGGACATAACTGTCAAACAGCAAACCAAGTCCTGTTTTCCCTCAGGAAAGGAAAACTTTTAAAAGTTAACAGCTTGGGTCCAGAAGAAGTAAATTAAATGTTCTTAATAAATTCCTTGTCTTATTTTCTAAGGAAAGTAGAAATGTATCTTTCTTTTTTTTTTCTTTAAATTTCTGTCTCCTTATCAAACCTGCTAGACATTTCTGGTCTGTATCTTGGCTGATGGAAAGCCCAAGCAGCCTAGCTGTGCTCCATACCTACATTCTTCCCCAGCATGCTGAATGAATGAAGGTTGTGTTTGTATGTGAATTGAGATAGGAACTGAGCTATAGAACAGGAGGAGAGCAACATAAACTCCACTAAGCAGTTTGGCGCAGACTCCTGCCGAGCAAATAGTGCTCTGAAATTGATTACACTATTCCACTGGGACTCACATTGAACTGAGATATATTGGGAGTTGTCATCAGATTCGTAACGACACTTTATACCACTTAAAAACTGCAACTCACTCAAAAGGTCCCAAAGTGCCTGGTAAATACCCACAATCAAATCCACAGGGTCTGCAGAAAAGAAGCTTGCGTTTTTTTTCCCCCAAGGAATAATATTGTTGTAAATGTTTAAGAAATATTACACAAATCATTTTAAAGCTTATAAAATGTGTTGATTTGCTTTCCAATGTGATGTTTCCTCACCATGCAGCATTATGTGAGAAAGAGAAAATCCAGACTAGTTCTCACCCTGTAAAAAGGCAAATGAAGTTAATAAGAGGCAAGGCCTTGCCTCACCCTGGAGTAAATCAGGATCCACACTACAGACCAATAGAACTGTTCTGTGCCCACCAGGCAGGAGGTGGGAACAGGATTCATGAGCTTTGTTTGCTGCAGCTGAAATGCAGGTTTCACCTAGACGAGAATCTCTATGCTGTGCCTACATAGGAAACAAATGGCTCTATAATTGCATTGTGTCAACCAGGGTAACTTTTCTACACAGAAAGTCCCAGGGTGCCTAAGAGCCTTTGTTTTACAAAGTTTTCTTCCTTTTCTGACTCACTTTTGTACTGAGATTTTCATAGACTAGGTCAACAAGTCAGGTCCATGAAAGGGTAGAAATAGATACTGAGAGAAGACATCCAGAATAATAAAGGCACTTCTCCATGACTTTTTGCCAGGTTTGGATCCGGGAGTCTTAGGTGTGAGATTTCTCACTGAGTTCAAGTGACTCTGTGGAGACTCTTCCTTACCATGTGTTGGGGGCACAGTGGGAGCTCCAGACAAAGTTTGTTGGAGAAGCTCCTGTTGAGTCCTGAGGGGCAGAAATGCCCCCCTTGCTTTCTGAACTCCTTCCCAGAGAGGAGCCTGTGGGGGCTGGATCCAATCTTAGCTCCAGATTTGTCAATGGTTTATGCCTAAAGGATTATACAGGTGGAATTGAGCCTTTGTCCTACAGGGATTAAGGATGGCAAAGCAGATCTGTTTATGTAAATAGACAGGATCTACTATGAGAATGATTAGACAAAAACTTTATTTACTACACACTATAGGAACTATAAGAACTGTTTCAATATAGTGCACTACAAAGCAATATTGAAGCAATATTGAAGCAATGGTATTAAAGCAGCAAAACCAGTTATCAAGTAGAGATCGATGTTACCCAAACCAACGACCGTGGGCAAATCTCTTTGGCTCAGCCTCGAGGAGTGACCTTGAGGATTGTCCCCACTCCAGGCAGGAATCTTCACACATACACTCCAAGAAGAGATGCATTAGAAGACCTTGCCTTGTTATAGTCTGAAGTGACTGTCAGTTAGATGTCTCCAGGCTGTGTCAGCTCAGCAGCTTTGGATAAATTATTGTTTGTTCCTTTACCAGGTTTACCATATCTCCATCTCACTCTCAGCATGTGTAACTTTGGGATTGATGAGTCAGGCTGGTGTCAGCACTATGCAATACCAAAAGCAGCGTGACATCCCCTCATTCATTTACCACTGGTAGCTTAGCAAACAGAGCTCAAGGTGTTTTACCCCATTCCAAGGCAGCGCATCCTGCTACACCATGCTGACAACATATATGATAGGGAGAGCCCAGTTCTGCTTCTACTAGGACTTGTGTTCCAGTATTCCTTCTTAAGACTGAAGTAACTGGAGAAAGTCATTATTCTTTTTCACAAAGACGATAAAACTTTAGATGATAAAAGTCTAACTATTTCCTTGCCAAATTTAAGGACCCACATTTTTGCATGCAGGGATCTAACGTTTTCCTCACAGTGCCGATGGCAGGAGCCCAGTGCCAGTGAAAGTCAGATCCAAAGCCACTGCATTCCCATTCACAGTGTGCCAGGCATTGGCCACGTGCACAGAAACCCATAAACCCTGTGTCCAACAGTCCCAAACAGTCTGAAGGGTGAGACAAAGCAAAGCAAACACTACAGCATAACAGGCACTTCTTTCTCACCCCAGACACTTCTCTTGTCCTTCCCCATGACTCACAGCAATCGCCAAACAAAATGCCTTACATACCACTCTGAAAGACAAGGTTTCCCTGTGGCAGGCACACATGTCTCTATGCTTCATTTCCTCTCCTGCTTCTTCCTTTCCCCTTCTCCTTCCCTGTTGAGATGGAGTTCAAGACATCTGAAACATGAACCACGTGGTGCCACTGAGACCTCACCTCCTCCATGGACCTCTCCTTCGCCAGCTGCTGAGAAGGGAGGGTGTCATCCAGCAGCCCTTTGCTGAGCCCTCCCTGCCTGGACATGTGTGAGAACAACCACATCGGTGGATTCCTTGAGAGCCACAGGCAGGGGGTCTCATCCCTGACTTTGGGATGACATACCAAGGAGTGAAAGTATCAGCTGACTAAAAACCCTCCTTGCAGGAGGCTGGAGAGATGAGTAACATTACCCAGGGCCTCAAAAACGCTGTTATTTCAAGACTGCTCAGAGCCCAAATAACATTAAAGTATTAGATTGACCAGGATGGCATTAAGAATTCTCCTGGGAGGAGATCTACTTTTCCATTGGAGATTTATTGTCTTGGTTTCACTGCGCTAAACTTTTTCTAATACCTTCTTTTAAGCAGAAAAAGCACAAAAATTACTGGGCCTGACATACCAGAATTATTTAGCATGAGTGCTTAAACGAGGGTCCATTTCAACAGCATGCAGTGGGTTTTTTACTTATGCTGGGTGACCTGAGCTGCCTTTGCACAGCTTTGGCAGAGGGCAGAGCCCTTATTCCATCCAGCTTGTCACAACGTAATTGAAAAAACCCTGAAAACAAAACCCCAAATGAACAAAATCCAACCACCAAAGGTGTTCCACACTAGAAGTGTATTTCAGAGGGTGGAAACTTAGTTGGATTCACATAGTTAAAGAGCGGTACAACATGAAGTTGTTACCATGGTATGAGAACTGCACCTTTACCACCCAGTAGTCCTGGGTTCACTTTTTAAAATTAACCAGTCTGGCTCTGAGCTCTTCTTTGAACAGAAGCTAAACTTCTTTCTCCTGCTCTTACTGCTTTCCTGCTGCTGAGACAGTAATGTCCACAGGTTCACAGTGAGATGCCTTCAACGTTAAACTTGGATCATTTTAGTGTTTGATTGTATTCAGAGGTAAAAAGCATCTTCCCTCCCAAACAAATACGATCACCCTCTCCATACACCCTCGAGTCTTTAACACCTTTGTGCCTTGAGCATTGGGGGAATCTTTTGCAGTGATTCTCAAGCTGGAAGGATCAGAGGAATAAAGGAAGATGAGAGCATAGCACATCCAGGAAATCAGGATTTGAAAAGGCTGGAAATAGTTCAATTCCCATGCAACTGCAGTGTCAGGGCAGAAGCTGATGGGGCTACTGGATGTGTGACCTCATTTATCTGATCCCCATTCCACCTGAAGGAATGGAGCTCATTGCAGTGTATGGTCCCACCTCCTGGCTTGTCCATTCACCAGTGAGGAAATAGCTGGAGTGCCCGGACATCCCAAGGATTGGAGTCTGCCAGATGCTCTGCAAAGCCCTAGTTCCCCATTCCCTCCAGCACATAAATCCCCCCAGCAATGCTGGCCCTGCAAGGAGCACTGGAGAAGGCAGCACTAGGAACCGTGACTCATTGTGTGGCCCACACCACTCGTCTCTCCCCGGTGTCTGTGGAAATGCTGTGTTTGTGCAGGGGGAGACTAAGAGGAGATTTTCAAACCAGACCAAAGGTGTGCAGTGCATGCAATGACCATAAGAAAAAAAAAGTAAGAACAACCCATCTGCTAGAATTGTCTCTTCTTCAGTTATCCCCTCTATGTACCACATGTGAGCAAATGCTCATGTGTTGCTTACTCTCTCCACCTTGTACTGCTTGCAGCAATGTGGGGAACCAAGGGAAATCTAATGGATATTCTGAGACCTCACTCCAAACATTTACAACTCAAATAACAGATAACATTACCAGCAAGGACAAAGCAATGAATGGGAACATGTTTGGCCAGTTTGGGTGAAAGGTACTAATGTAGTAATGCTCTGAAGTCTACACAGAATTGGAACAACAAGATCTTTGGGGACTGACACTGGCACCTTCTCCTTAGAGCAGGGAGGTGTGGTAAGTCCCACTGGTCTGTTCCATCTCAAACTAGTGCAAAGAGTCATTGCTGTGGGTGGTGGGAGGAACCAGCATAGGGTTCAGGCAATGATGCAAACTCTGTACTTTATATTAATAGATAAATACATAAATAAATGTTTCTACATATTATCTAAATTCTTAATTTAAGAGACTTGTTTCCTGGATTTTTTTTGAGCTGTCAGGGTGAAGAGTTTATTTGTAAAGTCTTTTGAGGTTTAATAGTTCAAGCACTTCAGGGCACTGCTAAGAGCAAGATCCAGAGGGGCAGACAGCAGGACAAGAACAGCTGTTTTTCTTGTCCAGGTTCTGTGATACATAGAAAGGTAAAACTGCACAACCGTCTGACCCAAACCACACCAACTGCAGCTTTGCACAACAGACGCAGATGATTACAGAGTCTCATTCTGCACATCTTAGTATTTTGTGTCATCAGGCACAGTAATGCTTTAAAACATGCCCCTCTACTTGAAAAGTGTCTATGTGCTCATGTTGCATACGTGTTGAGAACAGCTGGAAAACAAGGGTCGTGTATCTGACCCATTCACTCTGCACAAGTAGAAATGCACCTGTATTTCTGTATTCGAACAACTTGGTATTACAACACATCTGCTTGTGCATCTTGACTGTCCCAGAAAGTGGATGGGACAGCCTGTTCGCCTGAAACTGTCCTTGCTTACTTGTGAGATTCACAACTAAATCAGAGTGACAGAGTAAGAGAGACTGGCATTGCTCCTAGCTGAGCATGTTGGTAGCCCCAAGGGCAGCAGGACACAGTTCCTGTCCTGTGAGTGTGCATGCATGGGTGAGAGCACGCGAGCAAGTGGCAGTGGAGGACAGTTCAGAACTGGCTGGATGGCACAGAGAGTGGTGGTGAATGATGCCATATCCAACTGGCAACCAGTCATTAGTGGTGTTCCCCAGGGGTCAGTGCTGGGCACAGTCTCCTTAATATCTTTGTTGACAATTTGCATGAGGGGATTGAGTCCACCATCAGCAAGTTTGCAGCTGACACAAAGTTGGGTGGGAGTGTGGATCTGCTGGAAGGCGTGCACCTATAGCGCTCCAACTATTGGGAGGCGTTCAGTTAATTGGACCAGAACAGAGCAGGTCCAAAATAAGCTCTCTCTGCAGCACATTCAGTGTGAATGTTAAATATTCAGCTCTTGTTTTCTGCATTATTGCACGACACTACTCGTTAATTTAGTTTTACCTGTGACTTGTTTACCTGTCGAAATGATGCAGACTTGCTTGTGTGTCTATTGAAACTGTTGAAACATTTTTAGCAGGGTGGATCTTGACATGGAACAGAGTGGCAGAACTAGTTTATTGGAGATGTGCAGATTTACTGGCACCTCTGTGGGGACAGTAACCTTCAAGGGAGACAGTCTCAAATGCAGTCACAATGGCACCTTCAGACCCAGGCCCATGCCTGGGAGACATGGGTGCACTTAGCACCAAACTGCAGTTCTGAAGGTGACTTCAAAATTCTCCTTCTCCTCTCTGCCAAGTGCAACATGTTCACCCATGCATTGAGGCTTCACCAATTGACATGGAATTCCTCCTGGAAGAGAAGCTTGCACCTTCCCAGAGGTTTAACCCACCAGTTGGGCCCTGCTCCCACTCATCTTTCCTTGGCCTTCTCTCACCTGCCATGGTGACTTAAAAACCTTCTCACCTTCACACAGAGCATATGATTAGCATCTAGCTTTTCTCTGCTTCTCCAGGGCAGAAGGGGAGAAGCAGAGCAAGAAGGGGGTTCTCAGTCTCAGCACTAAGTCAGTTCTTCTCCCCGTACTGTAACTTGGTCAAGTGAATGAATGCTCAGAAAGTCATCAAGTGGGAAGAGAAAACTGCCCTGAGTTTCTAGGTAGTGGCACATAATGTGGAAGATGATCTCAGCACTAACCGTTTCAGACAAACGACCTTTTACCAATTCTTTCCATTTAAGCCTTGGTTCCATTCATTTTGCCTGAGACTTACATCTATTTCTGGAAACCTTAAAAATATACAGGCAGCTGCCAGCCATTTTTATTCCAATGCAGGAACATTTTTAAACTGAAGACATTCCTCTTGGCTCTTGCTTAGGCAGCAGTTTTTTTCCAGGTGAACACCAAGCCCTGATCCATGACAATGTTGTAAGTATTGCATCTGTTTCTGGGCTAGAACATGAAGTAGACTCAAACCTAGAACTTCATTGTGCAGGAGCTGCCTAGAGCAGGAGTCTACTCTGGGATTGTTGGTGCTACCTCTCCCACCCAGGTGATACACTCATGAGTCAAGGGAATTCTCTCCTACCCTGCAAACACTACATGGTGTACAGAGAATTAAAGCATTTGGGGTATTGGTATCAGCAGAGTGAGTGGGCTTCAAAAAACAAGAGGAATGTGTGAGTGGGCAGACATTGATTGATCAATCACAGATCGGCTGGCAGGTCGATGTATAGGTACATGCTGTGTTCTGGGCTGTTCCCTGTCACAGAAGTTGCTTTCTTCAAAAGGACACAGAAAAGCAGACACTCAGTCCCAACTATGCTTGTTCTGTTTCAGGAGAATTCTTCCATCTTCATAGGGAACACAGACTTCCACATTTAAAACACAGTCTTAACTTCTTTTTTTCCTCTGCCTTGCCATTTTTTCTCTCACAATATTTCTGTTTCTTCACTGTTCAGAAAAGAAAATCCCCTGAGTTTTCCATGCCTAAGCAGGAGTTTTGAGAAGTTCCCCAAGCCAAGACTCTTCCCCCTTCCCCTCCACACACATTCCCTGCACTTCTCTGGAGATAGGGCCTCAGCACAGTGTGTTTGTATTTGGACCTGATTTGCTTCAGGGAGGGTTTCGCCCCCACACAGAAACTGGGCCAGGCCACATCCCAGACTTGGCCTGCAGAGCCTGTCACTACTACCCAAGACAGTGGGGGACAGAATTAGAAACTGGACTCACCTTGCCATAGAGCTCCATGGGTTTCCACTGGCTGATCTTAGTGTTTCATTTCCTGCAGTATGCCAGACAATAGGAATTTGGATATTTCACCTTGCTCTAAAGACAGGAGTATGTGCCAAGTGCCTCCTTCAGAGTCCATTTCTGTTTGCTATTAGCCCTAGTACCTGATGCATTTGAAGGAGCTGAATGCTTTCACAAGCACAAACATGGGAGTAAGAGGGTGTAAAGTAGGACAGAACAGCAAGGTATAGCAAAGCATAGACGCAAACTTGCTCCTACCAGTGGTCATCATATCCTTGTGATGACATGTGAAGATTTCAGGCAATGTTCATTCAGTATTTCATTTCAGCAACAGACACCAGAGCCGCTCCCACAGCCCCTGACACACCCGTCCAGCCTGTCCAGACAGCCTGAGCTGGCTCCAACAGCAGTCAAACCCTGTACTGACCCACAGCAACATGCAAAACTGGCACAGGACATCACCAGAGCACAAGTTTCATTAACTCACCCCTGGCCTGATGCCTTCTCTCAGATAAAGGCATTGCTTTGAAAGAATGGCTCAGTAATAGTGAGAGGAATTGCTACACGTTATTCTGTCTTGCCTCAGTTCCTCCATGAGAGCTTAATTACTGAGATGCTGATATTCTTAATGAACTGTTGCAATGCACTCTGAGGGCCAGAGGTGAAGAAAGATTGTGGCATTACTCAGACCCAGGATTCATTTGGCGTTACGAGCGCGCTGGAGGGATTGGCAGGGACTCTGCGGCGCTCGGAACCACTTTTCATCATGTTAGTCAAACCACTGGTCCCTGAGCAACTGAGCACGTGGGGATCTTATGGTGAGAAGGTGTTAAAAGCACGCTTTAAAACACCACTAAGGACTTGCAGGAATCACCAAAGAGATTTCACATTCCAGACCTTTGCCCAAGCTCTTGGATGCAGGAAGCAGATCCACTGCTGCTATCAGTGAATAAGCAGGGAACAGAAACGCTGATCTGGGGGGTTGGCTTACAAGTGCTGAGTTGCTCCTTGTGTTTCAAAACAGAGATGGCAATGTGGTGTTACTGTAACTGCACATTTCTGCACGGTTAAAGCTCACTCCACCCAAGCTTGATGGCTATATCAGTAATGTGCTACAGGGCAAGGAGACACCAAAACAATGCAGTGTCCACCATGCACAAACTCCACTCCTTGTGTGAAAGCCTCAAACCTGATCTTTGGGACCTCTTCATTCCAGCCAGAAGATCCTGTTTCTTAGATACATGTAAAGACTGTCACAAACCCAGTGTCCTCCTGCATCTCTGGGTTGCTGAGCAGCTGTGACCAGCACATTTGCCCCATAGGTGCAGACAAAACCACTGACTTGCAGACGTGTACAGGCTGCTGACACCTACTTCAAAGGGAATGAAATGAGGAAGCTGCTTCATCCGCCACAAATGACCATGGAAAACTGTTTCCCTCAGACATGTTCCTCCTTTCCATGAAGAGGCAGATGATTCTGGATGAATTGGAATGGTGTCTGTGGGAGGGATTCCTGTACAGTATGATAAATCACACCTCCTGCTTGCTAGCATTGAAATGGAGCAAGCAAGTCTGATTCTGCTCTGAGTCTTAAATCAAGCGTTACTGCCCTAGTGAATGATTGCCCTTTCATACTCTCTTCAGCTTTGTTTTTGCCTCGCTTTCCACAGTAAATGGAATCAAACTTTCCAGGATGATTCACCCTGTCTAGAAGCAGAGATAATCCTGTACAAACTAGTAAGAATCAAGCACATTTTGCTTCCCTCCCAAACTCATCATCATAACCTAAACGTCTATAATTTCTACTTTGTCATCTCTGCTTATCTTACACCACTTCATATTTGTCATAAGGGATGAAGAATTCTCACAAATCTCAATCATGCTGCATCACAGTACTGTGCCAATCTTATGTCTGTCAGACCCAGGAAACATGGCATCACATCATGCCATAAAACTGAGCCGGGAAACATGTAGCAGCAAAACAACCAATGTCAAAACTCAGCGGGCACAACCTGTCCCCAGCGCACCGAAGCAGCCTCAGCGCGTGAGCACCAAGTGAAGAGCAGCCTTGGAAGTCATCCCTATGCTGTGGGAAGAGATGGGACTCAGCATGACCCAAACTTCCTCCTGCGCAAACACGGATCAACACCCTAGATACACACAAAGCAGCTTCTTAGATGAACATTAACACCTCGAGAAGCTCCTCAGCTGCCTGTCCCTGCCACAAAGCTGCGATCATCCTCATTCTGCCAGGTACCTGCTGCAGGTCTCTCTCATTGTGCAGGCCTTGAGTTTTCATATGATTCAGCAAAAATCTCAGAAATGGAATAACTACACACTAGATGTGGCAAATTCAGTGCTTCAAAGAAGGACCTTTTCTGCCCATGGAGGCTGTGGCTGCCTCAACCCTGGCAGTGTTCACAGCCAGGTGGGATGAAGCCTTGAGCAATGTGCTCTGGTGGGAGGTGTCCCGGCCCAGGGCAGGGGGTTGGGGCTGGATGTGCTCTAAGCTCCACTCCAATCTTTAAAATTCCATGATTCTATGAACTCCTCTTCCCCCCTGCCTTGTCAAGCCCACCCAGTCACCTCAGCCCTCTGGTGACATGCAGCACCAAAAGTTAATTCCAGGCCTTGGCACCCCACAGCTGTCACAGTTTGCTCTCCTGGCGCCTTGCTCATGGGTCCTGGTGCTGCCATCAGAACCCAGCCCTTGGCTTCACTGCAGGCAGGGTCCTGGCCATGCAGAGAGTGAAGTTCACTTCAGTTCCCAGTGCTGGACACTGCAGCATTGGGAATGCAGAGCACACTACTTAATGAGTGATGATCATCCTGTATATATAGCTTTGCTAAGTGCTCAGCATGGTGAAGAATTGAATGGCTTGGTTCTCCTGTCAAAAAATAGCTCATGGTGAACAGCTCACTTCTGTACTCCATTAAGTCCAAGTGAGAGTAATAACAGCAGAATTTACACAACTGTCACTTTTTGTCCAGGAACTGCAAGCCCATTCTGTTTCTTTCTAATGTTGGCCCCAAGTGTGCTTGATTTATTACACTTGCTTGTATTCTTCTCTAGGCTGACTTCCCTTCTCTGGCCTTTCAAGTCTACTTTATGGTAAAACAAACGTAATGTTCTGATACTATTTGGAGGCATAGGGTTGGTTTAAACCCAGATGAAGACAATACATTCTGTTCTGTAAAGTAGTGGCTCATTTAATCTCATGCTTCGTTGTCTTTACACATAACATGAAAACAGTAATTTCTCCTGCAATTACTGACACTGCCAAGCAGTTGGCAGGTGTGTGAGGGAGGGGACGAGTCCAAACGATTACAAATACAGCTCTGCGTTTATGAAGCTTGTTACCTTGCTTAGGAAATAAACCCAGATTTTGCAGATATCCCACGGAGGGCTGCCTGAAGGTCTGCTCAGAGAGACTGTGGCCAAAGTGCCTACTGTAAACCAGCCCAGTTGTTGTCCCTCTCAGGGAAGGTATGAGAGCCCATCTCTCTGAGCCTGACCCTCTTCTTCCTCGCAGTGCTGCAGGCTGAGTGCAGTGATTCAGGATTAACTGTAACTGAGACAGATTTGACTCCCTGGGTCAGATTCCAGGATAGTTTGTGTGTCCAGGCTCTTCGCTTTCCGGGAATTGACCGAATGCACAAAAAAGGAAGAACATTGCACTGGCAATCTTTCCTGGATTGAGGGTTAGCTTCACCTTTCAGAATCATCAAATAATTTTGCATTGGACTGACTGATGTAATCCACAGCTTTGAATTAACCACTGTGTTTGTAGAGTGATTTGGAGCAAAAGTGGGTACTGTCCAATGATGAACTGACCTGGCTGTGGTGAGGGGCTTCCCTGTGTTCGTCCTTGGCTAAGAACATGTCATGTATTTCAGCTCTGCCTCTGAAGTAACCGTGGTTCAATGCATCAATATTTCAGGAGGCACAAACAGTTCCCCTTTAGGAAAAGTAAAAGCAGTTTTTCCTGTTTGTGAAATTTCCACATTGCCAAGAACCAGAAAGCTTTTGAAACATTATCTCTGCCGTTTGCAGAGCTTCACTGCCTTATAGGGTCTGAATGCCCTGGACTCACGCTGAGGGCGGGCTGGGAATGTGGCTTTTCCTCCTTCTGGGTGATTCTAGAAGGCCCAAACATGATGTCATGGTACATTTTAGGCTACAATAACAGGAAATCATCAAGTGTTTACACTGGCAGACTGGGCTGTGATGTGATTTTCCTCCTCTTCCTCTCTGCCCCCCCACCCACCTCACCCCTGCCATTGACTTCCTTCATTTATCTGCTTCCTCTGATTAAAATACTACAAGGTGACAACTCTGCAGGAGGAAAAAAGAAAATGGGGGAGGGAGACAGAAAGGCATATGCTTTAAAAAGATGATTCCCCTCGAGCCAGTGACACAGAGCACAGTCCTCCCCCGCTGCCCTTGCACTCACTGTGTTAGTACACCAGCCCAGGAGACGTCAGGAACTGGCCTGCCGAGGAACTGGAAGATGTACCACTCCCAGCTGAGACATGAAAAAGAAACTCTCTCCTCCCTAGCACAGATGAGTCACAGAAAAGTTCTCCTTGGCAAAGTTTCATTTCTGAATTTTGCTGCCTCACAGACACATCTAAAAATATATAGCAAGGGCTGAGGGACCCAAGAAGGAGGAGACCACACGTTCAGGGCTTGGGGCAGAGGAAGGCTGCAAGTGACCTTTACCCACAATCTGTGGCAAGCATCAGTTTTCAGTCAGAGGTGAGGGAAGGTGCTGGGTTTGGCCTGGGCTTCAGGCACTGCTTGGACCAGGGATGCACAGCCTGAATGTTAGACATCGTGTCCTTTCCAGCTTGCAAATACAAAGGGAAGAAAGAGCAAGATGTGAGGAAGTATCCAGAAGGCAAGGGATTCCAATGAGGTAAAACAGACTAATTGGCTTCAGGGCAGTTCACGTTTCCCTGAAGGGCACAGCATGACCATGTCCTTCCAGCACTGGGTTAGCAGCGTGTGCACCAGCTCCATGCTGAGGAACACTACGGAGTAGCTAGCAAGGGCTAACTCAAGCAGATATCAGGATTGCTGGAGCTCAGGGAGGATGTGTGAAGAGACAGTTCATTTGCAGCAATGTGGGAGGAAGTCTGAGATGAAAAAGATTGCAAATGTGAGAAGAGCTTTCTGTAAATGGAGATGTGTAAAAGAAGCACACTCAGGACAGCTTGGGGTCTCCTTTCCACACCCTGTCACAAGCCAAAGGTATCAAGTGAAACTGAAATTTGAAAGATTTTTTTTTTTTTTAGCGCAGCATTTGCTTCACCTGATCTAGGATATCACAGAAGTTCTATCTGTTCAGGAGGGAATGGACTTTTTATAGGTTAAAAGGTCCATCGTGCACCGAAGGTCCACCAAAAAAAAGACAGCAGCAGCAGAGTGCACAATCAGGCTAATTTCTAACCTGTCTCTTGCTGGACTGTGTGTGAACTTTTCCTGCTGCAGGGAAATGGTAGAGACCCACAGGAGCCCTGTCTCTATTGCTTGAGCTCTCCTGTTCCTTGTTTTTCCATGACACAGGATTTTCATGGCTTGCAATCCTGTGCAGAACCTGGTATGTGTCTTACACTTAGCCATCCTTAGGGAGAATGGTCTTTTCTGACTGCTTCAGCAACTGTGATAGATTTGCAAAGAGTGGGTTTTCTGCTCTAAAATCCTTATTTTCTGTGTGTGCTGTGTATGCGTGCTGGCCGTGAGCTCCTCTGAATACAGCCAGACAGTAGTGAAAAGGCACCCCCTGGAGCCATACAAGTCTCCCCTCCCTGAAGCCTCTGGCAGAGCATAGCTTTGTGCTTCCCAGAAACAACCCCTGCTAGGCTCCCACAGCAGGTTTTGCTTTCTTTTACAGCCAGCCAGGATATTGCACAGCGACTGAGGAACACATGACTCCCATGTGGGAGACACCCACACCTCCTGTCCAGTGGGAGGTTCACCATCTTGACCTTGCCATGAATCACTCTCAGTCAAAACTACACTTCTTTGGAGCTGAAAAACTGCTTTATAGTAAAAGGTGCATTTGTTTACCCTTGCTGAAGCACTAAGTTGTCGACGGCCTCAGGCACAGCTGCTGGAACCTAAAGCACAGAATTGTCCCAGCTGATGGAGGTAACGAAGGCTTGGCTGATGCAGTTGTTTTCTTCCCTTTTCTGCTGCATCTCCCTGCTCCTTTCTCATCTCATCCTGCTAAGTCGAGACATGAACAGGGCAGGAAGGAAGAGAGTAGCAAGTCATTTTATTTCTATTGTCTATTTCTTTCCATTCATGCAGTGTCAGCAAGGCTGACAGCTCTAAATTACGCTGAGAAATCTCCCAGGGGGAAAACCAAAAGCCTGAGACTGTCATTCTGCAAAACTACTGGGGTACAGGAAGCCTTTCTCAGCACCGTGGTTCTGTTCAGCACAGTCTAGAATTGCAGGTTGCCAGTCCTTACAGCTCAAGAGCAGACAGGTAGGAAAGCTTTCAGAAAAACATATAGCCAGAGGCACTTGTGCCCTGCATCTATGATGCAAGTGTAAAGTGCAATTTACAGCAGTTAGCAGGAGGAACAGGAACTGTGGAGATGTCACTTCACCACTTAAGTTACTCAAATAGTTATCTGTGATCAGTGACAAGCTGACACCAACTGCATTAAAGCCACTGGGGCTGTCTTCAATGCTGTTACTAACGACATTGTTACCTGAGGCAGCTAATCAGGGCTGTGAGGGAAAGACCATCCCCGCAAGGCTCGCACTGTCTTCCATGTGTCTATCCTGTTCCAGAACAAACAGGAAGCTTTTGCCCCAAGCAGGCAACTGGGATCTTAAGCTCACTTAAACATGTGCCTCACCCCAGACACTTTGAAACGAAGCACAATCTCAAACGCTTTGCTGAGTGAGGGGTTAAGGCTTTCCTCCCTTTAACAATTCCAGGCACAAATTTTAAGGATCCTCTGGTAAGCTGTGCAGACTAATTAACTCATCTTTAGGAAGCAGTTTAAAGATTAAGTCCTGTGCATGCTAATTATTATTATTAAAAAGCCTCCAAGGCAGCAATGTGAGAGAATTGTTCACTCTATCACAAGCTTTTTAACAGACAAAAAGCAATAGCCAAAACTCAAATGAAGCCATACTGGCTGCCAAGAACTGTGTGAATAGGTATGGACATGACTGCTAGCACTGCTAACACAGAAGACACAGAAGGTCGACTTGGAGCAAGGCTGGGGTGAAGGACGGATATTCACCTCATACTGTGTTCCCAAACAAATGGTGGGATGGAGATTCATCTCAGAGAAACCCAAGTAAGGAGCAGATTAAAGTCAACCTCACTACCACCACCCATGTCTCATTAGATGGTGACAGAGGTGGCCTCATTGGAGAGTGGCTTCTGAAGTCTGGCAGCCAGCAGGGAGGGTGGTTACAATTCAGGCCTTTGGTGAGGGTTATGATAGAGTCACTCGTCACCAGTTTCCTCCAATGCTTCTCTGCAGGAAGAAGGAGGCTACAAGAAGGATACTCAGAGTGGTAGGTAGGGAAGATTTAGCCTTCCTGCAAGCAGCTGTTTTTGCAGGCGCAACCTTCAGGCTGAAAACAGGTTTGTTCAACTTGTAGTAGCATCAGAGTGGTTACAAGCTGCCTGGCCACATCAAGTGGACAGACCCTCAGACATACACACTCTCCCATCATTCAGTCACCAAGGATTTTCCATCAGTTCTTCACAAACTGTGTGGGATGGGAACTTTTGGGACAAGTGCAATGACATCAAATCTAAATGTATGCAGGACAGCAATGCTGCAATTGCACAGAAACACAAGAAAAGGCAGAAATACCTGGAAGGGGCAATCCTTGCACTTCACTGAGCAAAATCTTAACATCATGACCATCAGAGAGTCAGTGTCTCTCTTGAGGGTGCTTGTATCCCAAGAAACATCCAGATTTGGGAACTTCCATTCACTTCCTGCATGTCAAATGAATTTGTGTTCTGTGAGTCAGAGCCTGGGGCTTCACCAGTCTCTGACTTCACCCCCCCGAAACTGAATTTCCCTTTGCTGCTGAGTCACTCTGCCCACAGACAGGCTGTGCAGATAGACTGTGCACATGCAGGCTGAATGATTGTGTGAGTGTGCTGCACCAGGCTCTAAATTTTCCATACCCTGAGGGCCCAGGAAGGTCACTGCCCTCATTGGCACAATGAGTTTTCACTAGTCATGGTGCTGGCAGAATTCAAGGTGGGTCAGCACTGTGCCCTTGTGGCTAAGAAGGCCAGTGGAATCCTGGGATGCATTACGAAGAGCATTGCCAGCAGGTCAGGGAAGTGATCCTGTTCCTCTGCTCAGCCCTGAGGAGGCACAACTGGAGTGCTGTGTCCAATTCTGGGCTCCCCAGTACAGCCAAGGGCGTGGAAGATGCTAAGGGGACTTGCCAGCAGGTCAGGGAAGTGATCCTGTTCCTCTGCTCAGCCCTGAGGAGGCACAACTGGAGTGCTGTGTCCAATTCTGGGCTCCCCAGTACAGCCAAGGGCGTGGAAGATGCTAAGGGGACTGGATGAGGAAAGGCTGAGGGAGTTGGGGCTGTTCAGCCTCGAGAAGAGACACTGAGAAGGACCTTATTAATGGATTCAAGTCCATGAACAGGAGGTGCCAAGAGGATGATCAGACTCTGCTCAGTGGGGGAAACCAATAAAACAAGAGGGAAACACAGAAACCGATGCCCAGGATGTTCCACCTGAACACAAAGAAGAACTTCTTCGCTGTGCAGTCACTGAGCACTGAACAGATTGCCCAGAGAGGTCATGGATTCTCTCTCACTGGACGTGTTCCAGACCCATCTGGACACAACCCTGAGCCATGTGCTCTGGGCTGGCCCTGCTGGAGTAGGGAGGTGGGACCAGATGTCCCATTGTGGTCCCTTCCAACCTGACTGACTCTGTGGGTAAGATCATGGATTATTTCTCTGAGAGTGTCCTGAGCTGTGTCAGTGACCCCTCTCATTCATTTCACAGGTACAGTAAGCCTGACACACTATCCCTTTGGTGAACAGTATCCGTCTCTGTCACAGCCTTTGTAGGAAAAAAGAGAAGCAGTGGATGAGGTTTGGCCCTTCCCATAATGAAATATTTGACCAAGAGATTTCTTGCAAGGGACTTGAGGCTTCTTTGTTCCAGCTTTGGACAGGTTGGGTCCAATAACTGCACCATGTTCAAAGCCCAGGAAGCACAGACTTGTCACAACTCCAAGAAGCACAGCAGCAAGACATGCCTTGGAGTATCTGGGGTATTTGGGGATGCTGTGGAGTTACTATGGCTATAATCACTGGAAATTCAGCCCATTGAGTATAGATAGTACTAAGAAAACAGACTTAGAAGAGAGGGACAGGAGTACTGGACTTCTAACTGCTTTTGGGATGTCATCTGCTGGGAAACAAGTAGGAGTTAGCATTATCTAAGAGTAATGAATGGCCACTGTGAGCAGCCCTCCACCTCAGCTCTAATCCTGCTCACCTCACAGCAGTGAGCAACTGTGTCCCAAGTCACAGGATCAAATTGCAACAGTTAATTTGTTGTCACTCTATGGCAAATGACACTGGGAGATGGAGCATTAAACTGGCTGCAAATCAGTGCAAGAAAAGGTTGTGGGACAAGCAGAGTTAGCTACCTTGGTCAGGCTCCCACTTGCAGTAACAGCAAAGTACCTCACATTGTGCAGTTACATCTCAAAATCACATTTGATAAACAAAACCAGGATGGCTCATTTTGTCTTGCTGCAGAAGGACTGAGTCTTCCTCTCTCTGCTGCTCTTGATGAGTAGACAATGCTAGTCTGGAAGTGCTTGTCTGACATGGGAAGGCACAAAACTCACTGCTTTAGAAACCTATTTAGGACACCAAGCTCACATGGAAGGATGAAAGGGTGTAGGGGTCCAGCAGAGACCTCGAATTTATTGATCATGTAGGGCATCAGAAACAGCCTGGTCCTTAAATCACTGTGAGACAGTTTGTGTTAAATGCTTTCTTTTTATGAGAGAGAGGACAGAGTTTTGGAGTAGGGTGAGAAAAAAAGCATTGGAAGTGAATGTAGCTATCGAGGAAGATAGTGATTTTTAAGCACAAAGTGCATGGCGTGGCTGGTTAAGGAAACCACACAGCTGAAAATCATGTTGGGGGGTCCAATACAATCCATCTTCATGCCATTGCTTTCATCTGCTCCTAGACCACCCATGGCCCAAGACCTGACTCCCTACTCTCACCCAAGCACTGCAAAAGAGATCCAAAGCTGATCAGAGGCTTACCAGTTACCAGCTCCCCAGATGGGCCAAAGGAGCAGATCATAAGTGTGGATAAGCCTCAGTCCCTTCCTTTGCTGGGCTGTGCTGGAGTCATCAGGGAACTGCCCACAAACTGCTCTTGTGGTGGTGATACCAGCAGGCAACAATGATTTTCCCTTACCACTCACTAAGGCAAAATGCCTTGCAGTGCTTCTCTTCTTGCTTGGGAAACCTGCAGCTAAGAGGCTCCACAGGAGACAGAAGTGTGGCCTAGAGAGGGGAAGAACTCTCACCTGCTTGGCAAAGCTGTATTGCCATGCACAGACCACATTTCCCCATCACTTCTGTGCTGTGGGAAGCCCTGGTGGCATTTCCAAATGACAAGCAGCTCCTCGTGCTTCCACACCGTGGAGCAGTGGGGACAGGAAAAAGGAGGGAGAGCTGCATTATTCCATGCTGATTTAGAGAATCATAGAATCAGCCTGGTTCCAAGAGACCTCAAAGATCATCCAGTCCAACCCTACTGTGGTTACTAGCCCATGGCACTAAGTGCCACATTCAGTCTCACCTTGAAAACCCCCAGGGATGGTGAATCCACCACCTCCTCGGGCAGCCCATTCCAATGCCTGACTACTCTCTCTGTAAAAAATCTCTGCCTAAGAGGTCAGCATAAGTCAGCAGCACTGGTCAGCATGTGCAAAGTAATTTTCTGCTGGGAAATGCTCAGCTGCTTTGCAAGAAACTGTTCTTTTTGCTGATACTTCCATGAAAGTAGTCAAAAGTGTCATATGGTTTTGTGTCACATGGCAGTCCAGTGAGGAGCAGGGAGTTGGACTTGATGATCCCTATGGGTCCCTTCACACTCGAAATATTCTATAGTTCTATAAAAAGTGGGTTTTTTCACTTTCTGATCGAGAAAGATGAGGGATTTTCATGAGCTAAAAATGCCTCATTACATCTTCTCTCTTTTGGACATATCTGTATCAATACACCATTGTGTCTGCATGTTAAACACTAGCTGTTCTCGTTTTGTCTGTATTGCAGCCGAGTGGTTTTACCACATTGAAGTGCCTCACTGTGGCACTATCAGCGGTTGTTTCACACTGGGCCAAACCAGTGATCACTGGACCATGTGACCTGGTGACTGGCACTGATCCCGACCAGGGTCTGCAGTCACTCCACATCACCATGAGGAGCCTTGGTTGCCCGTTTGCCACCTCTGGCCTGCCTTGCTCAGCACACTTGCCCTGGCTCTGCGCCACTGGGCCGGGCTGAGGACCCTACAGGCACCTGAAGTGATACCTGGTTCTTGACTTTATTCTGATCCAAAATAAAAGCATATTACCAGCTGTCATGGTCTCTAAAGCTTCTCATGTGCTTTGTGCCTGAAACGTTTGCAGTGCTTTTCCTTTTGCTCCGGACAAAAGCTAATTCACTGTAGCTTGTGTTTCAGTAACAATAAACTAGCTTTAAAATGCTACCCTGAACATAATCACAGTGACACACAAAACCTAACCAAAATTGCAATTAAAATACAGCCTTAATGAAATTTAAATATATAAATGTTATTGTATACATGAATTTTTACTTACTAAACAAAATAATATTAACACATCATCCTGCGACATAAGCAATGGGATGTGGGGTTTTTATACCTCAAAACCTGTTCTTATTTCAAAATTAAACAAGCCTATGCAGTTAAATGACAAATACACCTAGTTTATGCCTTAAGAAAGTAAATGACATGAAATGTATCAATATACTGAGCACTGTAGCTTATATAATTCTTTTTGAACAGCAAAAGCCATATAGATAGTTTGGCTGATAAGTTAAGACCTGTAGAAATGTGTTGATCCACTGGGTGTCTGATGAAATTTTGCTCTCTGAGTTCAGGGAAAGGTTGCATTGACTTCAGCAGAGAAAAGAGGGGTTTCCTGTCAGAGAGCTTCCTTGCTGCTACCCAAATGCCACAGCAGTTCTTGTGAGCCCTCACTGTTATCCCACAGTGCATCCTGCCAGGCCCACAGGTACCCAGTTCAGTCTGCTGCCCTCCTGACATCTGTGTGAGTGCTGGCAAACCAGGTGTGCTGGCTTGTGTGCAAAGAACAAGGAAATTAACCGTTGTTAAAAACAACCGACCAAACCCCATGCGTCTCACTGCGGCCAGAGCAGGACTGTGCACAGATTTTCTCTCCCAGCACACCCAATGAGATGATGGTCTGTCAGGCACCAGAGGGCACAGGTAGCACCATGGGTTATGTGCCATCTGTGGAATATGCTGCGGCCTCAGGTCAGAGCTGGGCTATGCGGTGCATGGTCAGGCTGTAATTCAGCCAGTCTTCCAGCGGCTAGGGGAGAGGGAGAAACTGTGGCACGTAAAGAGTCATAGGCTGAAGTACAATATGGAAGAGACCTGTGGAATTTGGTGGTTCTTATCAGTTGTGTATGTATCAAGTACTGCAAGCTGAGGCCTCACCAGTGGTCTGAAATATGCTAAGGCAGGAAATAAATGCAGTAAGAACTATTTGCACTCCCTTCCCACAAAAGGAATGAACCACACTGAAGGTTTATTGCTAAAGGCAAAAGCAAACAGAGGTTCTGATGTGTTAATGTTTCTTTCTACTTTTCAGCTTCTGCTTGAAGATAGCAACATCATAATAGCTCTTAAATTTCACCAGGAAAATGGGTATTGGAATGATAATGGTTAACATGCCAAACACTGCAGCTAAGGCTGCTGTCACTTGGCCAGCTGTGGTGAGAGGAATAATATCTCCATAGCCCACTGTAGTGAGTGTGATTAAAGCCCACCAGAAGCAAACAAGGAATTCAGTGAAGTGCAGCTCCCCTGTGTAGGACGGATGGCTACCCAGCAACTCCCCATAGAAAAAGAGAGAGCCAAAGAAGAGGGTCTCAAAGGCCAAAATCATCAGCAGGATGCAAATCTCTCTGAGGATAGACTTCAAGGTGTAGCACAGAACCCTGAGGATTAGCGGAGTTTCTATCAGTTTGGATATCTTCAGGAGTTTGAGGAGAGAGAAAATGCACACTAAGCCAAACCAAAGCCCCAGGCTTGGCATTCTGTGAATCTGCTCAGCCACAAAGAGTTCAATATATACTGGGAAGAGGGAGAGGAAGTCAACCACGTTCAAGGCATTTTGGAAGAAAAACTTCTTGTTTGGGCAGAAACAAAGTCGCACAGAGAACTCAAAAGTAAACCAGAGGACACAAAATAGCTCCAGATGAAGCAAGTAGGCAGCCTAGTGATAATAGGGTTCCTGGGCATTCTGGAAGACCTCAGAATAACCAACATGAGTGAAGTTAGCAGAAAAGAACTCAAATTGTGCTTTGCTCTCCTCACAGAATATGATGACAATTCCAACGATGAACAGTAGAGAAACAAAAGCCAAGCACTGCAGAGGGGAAGAAGGCACACAGGCAATTAAATCAGCAAGCAAGTATCACATAACCTCATGGCCCCACATAACCCCAGGATCACCTCCACAGGCACAGTACAATCCCAGACTAATCTTTCTCAAATCCAAACAATTTGGCTCCCAAGGAGTCAGATTTGAAAAATAATAGAGGAGATCAGAGTCAAATTAAAAAATATCCAAACCCCTACACTGGCATTCGTAAGGAAAGGGGAACATCTGACAGCTGGAGTGGTGCAGACAGGCCCACACTGAGAGCCTCTGTGGCACTGAATGCTGGCTCCAGAAACACCAGCAGCACAGAGAACATCCTCTGCAGTCTGACTTGCATTTGCTGTTTTGCATGCCTGACATTTTCAAGAGTCATGGCTCGTGCATTTTGTATAGAGAACAGGAACAAGAGGGTGAGAGAAGGAGGTGTCTGTCAATGAGAAGCCAGAATTGATTTCCTGCTAGGACTCAAAGCTATGAAACCTATCAAAGCTACGAAACCATTACCATTTTTCATGGACTCATTCCAGTAACCCCAAAGGACATGTGCCCATCTCCACATAGAGTATTACCTTAGCACTGAAAGAGGAAAAGGGGTTTTCAAGTAGTGACCAAATCTTTGGCTGCCATCTGGTTTTCCAGGTGAAATCCCTTCTTTCTGTCTGGACTATGAGGCACTGGTCATCTGTCTGTTCATTTTCATCCCAAATGCTGAATTCGTCTGGCTGCACCTCTCTGTTATTCAGCTTCAACCAGCAGCAGGATGCTAGCTGGGACTCATTTATTTCCCAGAAAATCAGCTCTTCTTCTAAGACTGACCTGCAGGTATCAATGGGGCAGTGGAAATGTTTGGTCCTATAATAGTTCAACACATAGCTGAATATCTCAGGACTCCTATCAAAAAAGAACTCTTTGGTGGTGGGATCATAGTCATAGGTGCTTAGAGCATGGGGCTCTGTAAGGCTGCACAGCTTGGTCCCTGGTAAGCTCCAGAGGGTGCTGCTGTATGTCTCATATCTGACTCCTCCGACATTCAGGACGATTCTTTCCTTGGAGTCTTCCATCTGTAAGGGAGGAGGGAGACGAAAATCCTCATAGGCTCTTGTTTATTTTCAGTCAAAAAGAGGAGAACACAAAAGAAATAAAGTAAAGCAAGTTTTGAAGCAGTAAGGTTCTCCAGGATACCCCACTGCAGTGCTTTTAAAGCACATTTTGTACTTGAAACCTGCGTTTCCTACAGGGAGGAAGGCACTTCTGCCCTTCCCCATCAAGGTCAGTGCCTGTTCCTACACTTCATTCCATGGCCACATTGCCTGAGCACTTTTCAGAATATGCATGAAACAAAATGACAGACATCTGCTTTGGATTGCTCTCCCTCTCAGCTTCTCCTCATGGGGACAGAGCACACAGTCCAAAGTCTGCTTCACCACATTTGTTCATACACTGTAGGTAATCATCACAATCAACTCATGTGAGGTAAAATTCTCGTGCCAAATGCATTCCTTCCACTATCCCTCTCTGTGTCTAGTTCTTCCATCTTCACACCCAATTTCTTGCAGTGACCTCCATGTGCCAAAGACAACAACAGCCTATTTGCCAATCAACTCTTAAAACATAACCTCCTGTGATGAGCCTGGCACAACAAGTTTCACAACAGACCCTGATGCCTAGTGGGAACATTTAGATTATCTGAATTATGCTTTTTCCTTCAGTCTTCCCTGTACAGAGTGCCACTGAGGCAAATCACCTTTCCTCCTGTAGGAAGTTGCTCTTTACCTGGAAGCTACATGCCAGATTGCTGGAGCAGGCAGAAATGCAGAATAACATACCAACTTCTCCTTCAGGGCTGGCTGACATCTCAGAATAGCCCTAGAACCTGCTGCCAAGGCCTCTGGCATTGGAAAGCATGTTCAGTTTCTTATTTCCTGCAACACATCCCCTCTTTTGCTCTTCAAAATTCAACATGCCTGGGAGAAACTTGAGCTCTGCTTTATGAACATCATTCTAAGGAGGGAAAACCAAGGATCTCTAGCCTCAGGAGCACACAGGAGAGGTGCAGAATAGTGACAGGATGTTCTTGAGAAAGTGATTAGGGCTGTCTTTCACCCACACATATTCACTTCTGACTTTCTGTACCCCTCTGTTTCTCCTCCTCCATTTCCACATATTCTCATCCAACCTTCTCTCACACCTTGCACAACTGAAATTCCAATTGTCCCTCCTCTCTTTCTTTGCAGAAAGTGCTGATCAAGGAAGTCACAGGTCACTTCTGCAAGAAACCTTGTAAAGAACTATGCATAGCACTTCATTCAGCTTTATCAGCACAGGCTGGAAGCTGCAGCTTGGTCCTACACTCATGGCAGAACAGAACTGCCACCCATCTGCTGTCCGTCCCAATCCCAATATGTGAGTCTTGATGCAACTTCCCCCTTAAACTTAAACTGTGACAAGAGCAGGATCAAGCATAAGGTGCAGGTGTTGCTTAGTACTTGCTGCACAGGGATCCACACAGCATGATTCTAAGCAGGGCAAAGTAGTCCATCAGTTGGCAAATCTGGAGTTCCATTATTGGATTCTGCTGTTGAGCTCTAAAGAGCACAGTGATTTTTGAGATCTCAGCTATGCTCGCCTTTATCTGCTTAGAATGCCAGATATCTCTTGCTGAAACATAACAGTCCCCACATGAGAGATGAGCTGAGAAGTCCCATTTCATATTCTTACCTTGGTGATATTGCAGCAGCTCTGCAGCCAGGAGAAAGGAGAAGAGACCAGGAAGAACAGAGACAAACCCAGTGAAAACAGGATGTTCAATGGCTGGTCTCCAAAGCTTGAGTCTCACAGATGCCTGAAAACAAAATCAGCCAATAGCACTGAAAAGCTGCAGAGGCCTCTCTCCCTCATTCCCTGCCCTATCAGCACTCACTGCCCCCACTCTGGGGAACAACACCCAGACAAGAAGACAACAACTGCCAGGCCAGATACACTCTGACGGCTCTGCCACCCGCTGCTCTACTAACAAACCCAAAGAGCCATGGTGTTTGGTAACCACACGGAACTCCAATGTCTTAGGTCCAATTAAAGATCAAACTCTCAAGCCACAGAAAGGCAGACAGAGCATTGTCCTTTCTTGGCTGTCGCTTCTTCGAGTTAAATATACAGAAAACAACTGGAGCTAATTAGAAAAATAACAAACAAACTCACCCAACTTTCCATATTTTTGTGACACTCCTCTTTTTTTAGACTGAAAGGCTTTTTCCTCATTTCTGGATGACCCAAAGCTAAATCTTTTCTACCCACTGATATTAAAAGCATTTTTTGGCGTTGATTTCTCCAGGAATAAGGTTGGAACATTGTTGTTATCCCAGTCAAGAAATGAGTGCTGTGATTTCCTTTCAGCTGAGGCTCCAAGGCCATTTCTAGATATCACTTCTGCTTGCTTCAGACTCTCCGGGAAGCAAGCAGAAAAAGGATGTACTGTATTCCCAGCAAGATCATTCAGGAAGGTTCTGGGGGCTTCCTTTTCAGTTATACGGATGAAATGCGCACGTCTCTTCACAGAGGAAGTACCATCACAGTTCACCTGCAGGATTTTCCACTTTAATTCATTCCTCATGTCACCTTGACAATCTTGTTTATTTTTAAAAAAAAAGGTTTTCCATTTAGGCCTTTTACCTAGGTCTGGTTCTTTGCTCCTCACTGGCACTTCAACTGCAGGTGCATATAGCCTCACTCACCCTAACAATCCAGATTCCCAAAGTACTACAGGGACACCACAGACAATCCTGGCCTCTTCTCTTAGCCAACACCACAGCAAGGCTGCAGAAATAAGAACGGCAAACTGCTGCCAGCCTTGTGTGGGATATTCTGGGTGACAAGCCATCTGTGCCCAATACCTCTCAATCCTGCACTGAACAACCTCATAGCCAAACAGCACTAGCAGAGACACAAGTGTAATTCCCCTTGGATCCAGACTCTGAACGAATGTGGAATCTATGCTGCTTCAGTCCTTGCTCTCTTCACATTATTCTCCCTTTCCACAGAGAGTAAGAACGAGAAACACTCTGTTTCTGATATGTCTCTAAGGTTTGGGAAGTAAGTAATCCGCTTCAGCTTGATGTATACTATCTGCTCCACAGCACTGCACTAATCACCTCTGACAACCTTTGCACTGCAGTTGATTTCTAAAACCCAGAAATAATCTGGCAAGCAAAATGACACATGGTGTTCCTATGCTCTGAATGAGACCCTTTGATTGCTGTAAACAGCTTGTCCTTTCAGGACATTTTTTAAGCAGATGAAAAGTGCAACTCCATTCCCAGAGAACAGGGCCCTATTCCAAGTGTTCTCCCTGCCTCCTATCTTCTGAGAATTCATTTTCACTGCACGAGGCACCATGGAGGTTTGGCAACAAATGTCAGATGTGTTTCCTCAGAGCTAATACTTCGGGTGATGAACTCTTGCTTCTATTTGGCCTACGCTTATTGCCACCAAAGAACAAGGCAGGCCTTTCAAGGGCAGGTGACAGGCAGGAATGAGCTGTGTTTTTCAAAGATGGTACTTTAACAGAACTCATTCAGCCTTTCTTTCCCATACTCTGTGGTATTTAATAAAATAGGTATGTTGCAAGGGGCAGAAGTTCTATATTTTTTCCCTGTTCACTCATTCAAATGGTTTCAACTATGCCTTCAGGAATACTTGTGTTAGTCTGAATTGGGGACTGGATAGGGTGGTGTCTTCATTAACTTCATTTGTGTTAAAACGTAAGAGTTTTAGCTTTCCAGTATAAGCATTTCTTCAGAGAATGTTCTTTAAATGCTTGTGCAGAGCCCCTTAGTGACACCATGGGTAGGGCAGAGTCCCTTGGTGACACCATGGGGCAGCAAAAGATCTTTGGGACATGGTGTGCCAGCAGAATGCCTTTGTGGCCCCCAGGAGTCCTCAGCAGCCCAAGGGAACTGCTGGAGGCCCAGAGCTGCTTTGGGCTGTGACATTCCATCTTCCCCTGCTGAGCCCTTGGGGATTCCTACGTGTGACATCCCCAGTGTGTTTGCAGTTGCTGTGGGACCTGTCACTGGTGGTTGATTTTCACTGTTTGTCCAAGAAACGTCTCTGGCACAGAGGATTTGGGTGAATGAGCTGAACCTCCATGGCACAAGGGCAGTGCCCACCCGTGCCCTGTGCTGGGCACTGGGGAGGTCCAGCAGCAATGTTGGGGTCAGTGCTGCTCAGGGGCCGGAGGGAAGGTTGTGTGGCTCAGCACAGCCAGGTGGGACAGGGCTGGGGGCACGGGGAGAGTTCTGCCTAGGTGAGGTAGCAGCTGCTCCCACACAGCCCCTGGAGCCTGACAAGGTCCCACCTGTCTGCACTGGGATTGGCTTGGTGACCATCAGCTCTGGGGTGACGCTACATGGTGTCAGTGCCCACAGGGCTCTGATCTGAGCCCTCACACAGTGTCGGTGCCCACAGGGCTCTGAGTGTCCCTCACATGGTGTCGGTGCCCACAGGGCTCTGATCTGAGCCCTCACACGGTGTTGGTGCCCACAGGGCTCTGTGTGTCCCTCACACGGTGTCGGTGCCCACCGGGCTCTG
>NW_008685622.1:0-2058 GCF_000695815.1 Acanthisitta chloris | reverse complement strand
GTATCGGTGCCCACATGGCCTCACTGCCAGCCCCGAGATGATGCTGGAGCTCTGTGGCTCTGCCCAAAGCTCACACAGGGTGAGCTCAGGCTGGGACGGCCCCGGGCGAAGGAACCATCCCACACACCGTTTGTGTGCCCGTGGTGCTCCCTGCCCTGGGCTCCCTCTGCTCAGGCCTCACTGCACCCACGGCTGGCACTGCCCATCTCCTGCCTCATCTGTCTCTCCTTTCTCCCCTCACACCAATCTCCGGCGCACTGAACAGTGCCCCTGGAGGAGTTGCTGATGCCTGTTCAGTGCCGACTCAGGGCTCTGTGCTCTGAGCTGTGCTCAGTTCCACTGAGCTCTGGCTGTGGCTGCTGCCAACTTAGTGATTTGCCTTTTGCCAAGTGTCGTATCCCACACCACAGACCCAAAGTCTATAAAGATCAATGGTTTCTTGCTAAACCCTCTGAGACTGGTGGGCCCCTGCTCAGAGCCATTCAGCAGGGCTGACAGTGCTGCCCTCACTGCCAGGGACACACTGAGGGGCTGGAGATGCTCAGGGGAGGGAACAGCTGGGGAAGCTCTTGTGTTTCACTGCCAGCTGGAAATTCAGGCAGGGAAACAAAAGTAAGAAACCCGAAGGTGAGAAAATTTAATAAATAGAAACAAATTCCAAACACATCAGAAGGGAAAAGACAAACAAGGAGAGAAGGAAAACAAGGGATGTGCCAGTGGGAGGATGTTCTTGGGCACAGTGAGAGGGAAAAGATGAGCCTTGAACTCCCAGGGAAGCAAGGAGGGCTCAGCAGAGCTGGAGAAAGAGGACCTGTGGCAGAAGGGCCAGCAAGGCAGGAGGCCAAGAGGGATGGGTGAGGTCCTGCAGGGAGAACAGGAGAAGGGCCAAAGCCTGCTGCAGCTGTCCAGGACAAGAAATATCACTTCCACAAAGAATGAAATGTTTATTGAGTTCTATGGGGAAACATTGTGACAAAGAAGCAGAAAAAGCCTGAGAGTCCAGGGGCTCAGTCCAGCCAGAGTCCGGTCCTGCCTGACCCACTGATCCTGGCGTCCAGCCATGAGTCCTGGTGCCCATCCAGGAGTCCTGGTTCCCAGACACAAGTCCTTCTCACTGGCACCTGTTCCTGGGTGTGGACTCTGCTGGGCTCCCACATGGATCAGAGGTGAATCTGCTGCTTTCCAGCTCCGTGGAACTGTGGCTGCATCATCCTGTGTCCGAGATGATTAACAGTTTCTTATTCCAGAATATTGAACAAAGAAAGCTTAAGCTATCATAAAATCCTGACAGCTTTGGGGAAAGATCAAGCTATTCTTTAGGTGCTGGAGATAGCATCAGAACCTACAGGGTTAGCTTTTTTTAATAGCAAAGCCAGTGCATGGAGCTTCTGCGGAATCCCACCTCCAGAACTTTTTTCCCATCTCATTTGCCAGTTCCACCTCCCCTCTGACCCCCGACATGATTGTACTCCTGAGATTCTCCAAACACATCAGTTACAGAGGAAAAAAAACAAACTTCAAAAAACAGGTGATTTATTGCCTGGATCATTTATCATAGAATCATAGAATTATCAAGGTTGGAGGAGACCTCCAAGATCATCAAGTCCAGCCATTAACCTGTCACTGCTGGAACCCCTAAACCCTATCATCCAACACCAGATCCAGACACCTCTCAAACACCACCAGGGATGGTGATTCCACCACCTCTCTGGGCAATATCCCAGGGCCTCAACACCACAACAGGGAAAACATTTCTCCTCACATCCAATCTGACTCTGCCCTGGCTCAGCTCAAGGCCATTCCCTCTATCCCTCTCCCTGCAGCCCTGGCAGGACACACATCCCACACCTCTCTCCAGCCCTGGCAGGAGCTGCAGAGAGCCAGGAGGTCACCCCTGAGCCTCTTCTCCAAGCTGACCAAGCCCAACTCCCTCAGCCCTTGCCCATGTGCTCTAGCCCTTTGCTGCCCTCGTTGCCCTTAGCTGGACTCGCTCCAGTGCCTCAATGGCCTTTGGGCAGGGAGTGCCCAAAGCTGAGCACAGCACTGAGCTGGGACCTC
>NW_008685621.1:0-1206 GCF_000695815.1 Acanthisitta chloris | reverse complement strand
CTTGTTTAGGATTGGCTTCAAGTCTGCAGAAGTTTAGAAGAGAGCAGGTTGCAGAAACATACAGAGAGCATACTGCACCTAAGATAGCTGGTTTTGTTTCCTCTTATAATCTGAGAAAGGATAAATCTCCTTAGAGGTTTTCTGCCTGGGTGATGCTTTCAGTTTGTTTTGTTTAATCTTTCCTGGTAAATCACTTACAAAAATGCATTTGTCAGAATTATTACTTTCGGAAGACAAGTTTATTTAGGTACAGTTACTAAACGATAATTTATGTATGCAGTGGCTATTATTTGTTTTCTGATTTTTCTTTAAAAAGGAAAAAATGTTTTGAATGCCCTGCAGTGGTAGATATGGTATGGAATTATGTTTGAGTCTTGTTTGCACATCAAACTGCGTTTTATCTTTTTTATTTTGCGTAATTAGGGTAAATTGTCAGTCAACCTGCAAAAGCAGTCTCAATGACTTCAAACACGAAAAAGTACTGGAAAGATGTGTCTGAGCTGCATGGCTGAGGTCCTGCAGGCAATCTTAGTTCTTTTGTCTTTGCAGCCTCTCGAATGACGGAGTTGAAAGGAGGACAGTAACACTTTGTAATATGCCAATGTACTATTTTATGTGCATTTTTATATTTCACATGAAATCACTAAATGGTTTGTGCTTTAAAGGACTTGTAGAGCTTTTCTCCCTGTCAGGAAAGCAGACTTATCATGGGGAAAGCGTGTATAGTCTGGCTAAAACAGAGCTTTCTTGTGATCAGTTATAGGCTGTAAAGCAAACTGCATGACACTATGTCATCCCTGACTACAGGTATAGGCTAGCAAACTGCATATAAAATATTTTTTCTTCTTTCTAAAAATGGAAATAAAATATATTTCCTCCTTGGGGAGAGAGAACACCACATACAGATGCGGTTTACCATGCATTACAGTCCTTTTTTAGAAAGTGATCCAGTGCTGTGCAAATGAAGGTTTTTGAATTAAATACAATAATTTGGAAGAGTGAAACGCACCTGGTGATATGATAGATGTTATTTCATGCATAAGCACAGATTAGTATGAGAGGAAAAAAACAAAAGGAAAGAACATGCTATATTGTTTCCATAGTTCAGGGAAATAGTTTCAGTACTTTTGCTCAGAGTCGCAGAAAGAATTTGCTGTGGCAGAAAGTTAAAAATATGCTTTCTGAAACTTCTAAGTTCTATAAGGG
>NW_008685620.1:6164-6429 GCF_000695815.1 Acanthisitta chloris | reverse complement strand
TGAAAAGCAGGTGACATAAAAAACCCACAACGCAACACACCTCCCTGGGCAAAAGGCCCATGGCTCTCGCTTGTGTGAGGTGGAAAAGCTGGACCTCTGGGGAAAACGTTTGGCAGCTGGGAGAACTGTGGCGGGCAGGAGTCTCCCCATTGTTGGAATAGAAAACTAGCCAAGAAGGATGGACGGGGGGTGGGTTGGGTGGGTTTTTTGGGAAAAGAAAGTAGTGTGAGGGCTGGGATTTTTTTGCATTTGAAAGTGCTGTGGC
>NW_008685620.1:5661-6125 GCF_000695815.1 Acanthisitta chloris | reverse complement strand
TGTGGCACATGCGTTTGGAGTATTGCTGCTTTGGAGGAGAGTCCCAGGGCTCTAGGAGCATGGGAGGTGCTGCTTGAGGATCTGTCTCGTCTGGGGAGCTATTCTGTCTGGGAAGCGGATTTTGAACTCCACGATCAAGTCTCCTCGCTGGCTGGGGGCCTTGGGGAAGGGCAGCCCCTCCCCACGCAGTCTCTTCACTGTCCCTGGCTTGATGATGTCGTTGCAGGGAAGTGGGATCACCCGTCCATCGATGGTGGGAATGTTCACGGTGCAGCCGCACAAGGCCTGGGGACAGAAAAGGGGACATGCGATCAGATGGACCTGACACCCCATAGAATCCTGACACCCTACCCCCAGACTGGCTGCTCCACAGGTTAGATTGCCCTTTAGTGCCCAAGAGCATCTTGTGATGCTCACCAAGCCCAGTTCTCTGATGGTGCCAGCCCAATACAACCACCATGAAC
>NW_008685620.1:5303-5579 GCF_000695815.1 Acanthisitta chloris | reverse complement strand
CCTTTCCATTTCCTGGGCTCCCCAAGAGGCAGCACCAGCAAGCGTCCAACCACCCACAGCAACAGGACAGGCTAAATTTAGCCCCCTTCCAGCCTCGGGCAGCCGAAAATCCAGCTGAGATCATGGGATGCCGCCACGGTTCATCAGCTGTCACCCTCCAGAGCACGGCAGCTCTGCCTGGTGCTGGGGGTTATCTATAGCACAGCCTGTGTCCCATCCCCACCACCGACGGCCCCCACAAGGCTATGAGCGTGGGAAGGCAGTATGGCCATAGCA
>NW_008685620.1:0-5229 GCF_000695815.1 Acanthisitta chloris | reverse complement strand
CACCCCGTTGTACCCCAGCCCCCGGCGAGAGCCGGGGCGGTGGGTGCCGCAGCAGCCACACGCCGGCCTGCATTGGCAAGCCACGTGACACGGGAATGCAGCAAGAAAATCCTTGTGTCCTTAAATAACTCAGACAGCTCTGGTGTACATGTGGGCAGGATCGTCTCCAGGCTTTCAGCAAGGGCTGAGGGAGATAACTCAGATGTTTTTAGCGTACATGTGGGCAGGATAGCCTTCAGGCTTTCGGCAAGGGAAAAATGCTGAATGAGAGAACTTTGGATCAATGTTTGGGGTGTGTGTGAGGTGTGCCAGGGTATAGCCTCGAGTTTCCCAGGCAGGGGGCTGGCACAGGCTCACCCCTGCTCAGCATGCAAAACACTCACCCCTCTGAACCAAGTCCGGTGAGGTCCTGGCCTTCCCATTCTCCCCCTCACCAAACACCCTGCAAAGGAAGAGAAGGAGGATGCATTTTGCTGTTCCTGGGGTAGATGGGAGGATATTCTGCATCCCCCTCCCCAGGAAAAGCCTCTGGTGAGAACAGCAACAGGCACCAGGAGAAACATAATTTCCCATACTAGCCACTGGCTCAGAGCTGATGGCTGCAGCTTTTGCAGCTGAGCCAGGGCTTTACATCAGAGCAATCACATTGGGACCTGTGCCAGAGCCAGTCTTGGGCTCTGGTGAGCAGAGAACAGAAGAGCTGGAGCTATCTCCTTGCACAGCTCCTCTGCACAGGGTCTCCTCATGGGAAGAGCTTTTCTGGCTGCAAGAGGATGCCCATTGCCAGCTCCATGAAAGCAGTGAATGCTTGGCTGGATCTCCAGCAGGTTGGGGGAAATATGAAGGACAGTCTCCCCATGTCAATGCCTTTCTGCCCCATGCTCACCCAAGGATGCTGGAGCCCTCCTGCTTGTTGGTGCCCACCATCATGCACCATGGAAGGCTGCATGGATTCATGTGTGTCAGGGAAAGAATATTTTCAGCCATAAAATGGGAAGGAGAGCAGGAACTCCCCATGGGAGCATGTGGATGAGGGAAGCAGAGGGAGGCAAGCAGAAATAGGCAGTAACAGTCAAGGAAGATGGGATTTTAATGTTTCCTTCCTAAAGCCAAGATGCAAGAACCAGAGGTAATCATTCCTCCACTGTATATTCCTGGTTTTTGTTCTTCTTGCAAAACTTCACTGGCATTTGGGAAAATGGCTGCTGAAGTAACACCAGTAACCACAGAAGCTGCCCTGCATCCTAGAAAAAGGCTTAGTTTATCCATAGATATTAAATCATCATGGGTTTGATAGCTGAGCTCTGCACTGCACTGTGAAAGCTGAGCTTTATCTAGGTCAGTAGTGAGTCCTCTGCTCACAGCAAAGCTGGGAAGGGGGGGAGAATTGTCACCATTGATATTGCATCTCAGCCAGGTGCTGACACATGGATGCTTTGAGGAAGGTGATGCTAAGTAAATGATGCAAAGCGGGTGGCTGTTGAGGGCAGGCATTAGGCAGGCACACAGGCAGATGCAAGCCTACCTGCTGGCAGTGCTGTCTGAACATCTGCCTCCCAGGAAAGGCAGCTACTGACAGAGCAGTGTCACTCTTCCCTCTCTTGACCTCCCACTGCCATGCACACCTGTAATTTTAAGAACGGACACTTCCCCACAGTCCACAAGTCTCTGGGGAAGCCCTCTTACACCTCTGGTTTCTGTAGCAGCCAGGCAGCAGCAGCCACCAGGCAGCAACCACCCCATGCTGCCCCAGCTGGGGGGATGTGGTGGCTGCCACAGGACCAGGATGTGAGTGCTGGGAGGGCACTGCCTCCCTGGGCTGCACTGAGGAGGAGTCTGTGGGATGGAGGAGGATTGACTCCAGTACACTTGGTCACAGCCCCAGCTGAGATGCAGAGCCATCACAAAGCTCTCTCAACTTGCTGGCACACTAATGAGCTCATGTTTTCCTACCCTGTCTGGCCCATTGAGCTTATTTCTATTAAATGCATTTGAGAAAATAAATGTGTCTTCAGAAAAAAAATAATCAGTTCATTAAGAAGCCAGACAGCATCTACAGTCTGAAAAGAGCAGCAAATGGCAGCTGCCAAAAATGGCAATGTTAAATGCAACTGCCAGCTGGGATTTATTAAAAGCTAGTTCTACAGCAGCAGCAGTGAATGGCACATTTTGTACTTGGGTAATCTCCTCTTCCTTTCCCACCTTCACACAGCTTGCTGTCTCTGATGCATCCAGCCCCGCTGTGACCTCCAGGACTGGCAGCCTGGATGTGCTGGGTTTTGATCACTGCCTGAATATTTTGTGTTTTTATCTAGGAAAGCCAGAACCAAAGAAAAGGCTAAAACATTGCTCAGCGGGAGTGAGGTACCACCTTTCTCCCCATGACCCTGCTCTCTGTCTGTGGGGAGAGGTACACCCAGTGCTATCTCTGACAGTGCCTAAGCCACAGCAGGCTTGTCTATGAGAAGAAGCAGGGACCAGATTCATGCCAGCAAACTTGTTTTTTCCCTTGTTCCTACAGAGGATCTGAGCTCTCTTCCACATGTGAATACACTGAAATAGAAGGACAAGGCATATGGGGATGGGAGAAAATGGATAAATACTACTTATATTGGCTCAAAAAGCAAGGCATGTTCATCAGGGACTGCAGCATCCATGTCCTACATTTGGCACAGAGGTTGAGCATCTCCAAAACAAAGTATGAGCTGGTCTGCAGATCCTCTCTGCAGAGGTCTGCTCATGTCTCTCACAACCTACCTGGTCCTTCCTCATCATTGCAGGACAAGGACTGACTTCCTTCTTGGTTCCACATGCCACAGCCCAGTGACACCTCCCACCCCATGAGTTTTCCCACACATACCCACCTCTTTAAGACTGATGCTTGTGGTGTAGATCACATTTGTCCCATTCCTCTTGAAATGCAAGTGAGGTTTGTCCTTGAGGATGAAGATGATGTCAACAGGGATTTTGTCTAGGGTGGCATCCCCTTCCTTGGGAAATGTGATTTTGGTTCCCTCCTTCCAACCCCATTTGATGACAATGTTTAGGATCTTGTCCTCACTCTACGTGGTCTGGCCATAAGCATTGAGCCTTCTGCAAGTGATCTTCATCCTCTTTGTGGAGCCATCATAGATCTCTTCCAGGAACACCTTGAGCTCATGGATGATGGGTGGGTCTTGAACTTTTCTCCATGTGTGCAGGGACTCCTGGTGCTGCCAGTGAACCCCATTAATGCCATTGAAACCAAACTGGCTGAAGGCACTAAAAGGGTTGTCAATGTCATTGATATCCATGCCTTCCTGGTCAAAATCATTGAATACCTGGGAGCGGCTGCTAGTGAAGAATATACCAAAAGAGTTGGAGCCTCCAAAGAAGGATGCGAAAGTGGCATGGAGGTCTCCATGGAAGGTGTAGTGGAAAGTATTCCCTGAGCCACCTGAAGAGCCATCTCCAGTTTTGAGACCTGGAAGAAAAGTGGAAAGATGCGGGCAGACACTGTGCTGGGACTGTACTTTCCACACAGAAGCATGGTCTCTGCTGGCAGCCCTTTCAGCAGCTCCTGGGGTGCAGGTCACCCCCTCCAGCCCAGCGACCTGTGGAGAACATGGTCCAGGAAGGTACCACCTCAACCCATGACACAAAGTCCTTGCCCTACACCCAGCAAGCTCAAAAGCTGTTCAGAATTTGTCCCCACTACCCCGTCTCAGCACTTGCTTGCTTCTCTCCACCCAATTCATAGCCTTTTGATTTAAAACATTTCCTGATCAGCCCATCTCCATTTTTCCCCACAGGCGGGCTCCCTTCTTCTCAAATAGCACTGTCTTTTGGGCTGCACTGATGTCCATGGTCCAGGAGCATCACATCCGGCAGGTGAGGACAGGCTCTGAGTTCAGTGAGCAGCCATGACTCTTGGTGGCAAAGCAGGTTGAGGTCAACAGACCTCCAGGTCAGCACACAGTGGGAGGGATACAGCTCTCTGTTTACAGACTGTATAAAATGTCAGTTAAGTTCAAGGTTTGGATCTTTTGGCAAACATTCACACAGGAAATTCCCCTGCCAGACCTTGGGCAGGGCCTTACACCACTGCAACACCCCCTAGCCCCCAAAGTCCCAAGCAGCCAAGGCTTATGACAAGTGGCCTTCAAAGAAGTCACACATGCTCTGCAAGACTGTTTTTGACCAGAAGTGCTTAGGAAGGGTTAGGCCAAGCCTAGCTCAAGGACATTTTTCAGGGCATGCTGGTGACAGTGAAAGGCTATTTCTGACAGGCTGTCCAGTGTGCCAGCCCCGCCACAGATGGAAAAAGGAGGGAGACAAGCACAAAGCTGGGAAGTTTGGGGATCAGTGATGAAGTTTCTATCCTGAAGTGGGGGACCTTTCACTTCACCTCGCCTGCCCCAGCACATGGGAGCCAAAAGTCCTTTGAAATGCCAATGCACAGGCCATATTGCTCAAAAGAAAAAGGCATCTGATGGGAAATGAAAAGTGTGTGGGGCCACCAACCATGTCTTTCACCCCGTTTCTGCCCCAGCTTTCTGCATATGACCAGTGCTGGTTCCTCAAAACACCAATGGAGTTTGGTTTTACTGGTATTCCCCATCCTGCTGCAAGGAGGGGGCTGCTCTTCCCTCCCTCCTTAACTCGCAATTATTTTAACTGCCTTTAGCCATGAGAATTTTGCCAAATCCCCAGTGAGCCCCTGTCCCTAACAGACTGTACAGCCAGGAGGTTCCACCTTTAATTTGGTGATGCCAGCTCAAGTAGGGTCTGATTTTGGTGGCAACTTCAGGGAAAGGCTAGTTTCCTACTTGAGACAATCTCTTCTCATTTTACACCACAGCAAACCAAGTGGCTTGGGTGCATCCATCGTAGCCCTGACATAACTAATAGGTCGAGAATTAACCCACCTAGTTAATTCTGCTGGTGGCTCGCTAGGGGATGCACCTGCCTGCTGGCCCCACAAAAAGGGCTGCATCTTCCACCCAACAGCCTGTTCCTTCCAGACCCCCTGCTCTTTAAAGCACCCAAGCCCCAGGCTGATTAATATAGATGATATTCAGTGCTGTCCTTGAATGGGCTTGCACTCTTCCATCTTCGACTAATAAGGCCACCTGCAGTGGAGTGGCTCTCCTCTGTGCCAATCCCCAGATAACAGCAGCTACTTGGTTTCAAAGCAAAGGCCTATTACTGAAATTGTGAAAACCTTGTAGGTCAGCCTGTCCTAGGGAA
>NW_008685619.1:30344-32104 GCF_000695815.1 Acanthisitta chloris | reverse complement strand
CACAGTCCCCGTGAGCTGCCGCCGCCGCAGCTTGAGTCGGGAAGCAGCGCTGTGCCTCGTGGCGCTGCCCGCGCACGCGCACACACGCGTTTTGCAGGTATTGCCGTTCATTGTGGCTGACCCGATGCCTGGCTAGTTACACCGGAACGGCTGACTTAACTTGTATTTAGCTCTGAGGTACTTTCGTTTCAAAGCTGGAAAGGCATTTGCATGCTGAAAGTTTTTTGCTTTTCTTCAGGCTACGAACTGCTGTAATCATAACTCTAGCTATAGACTGGCTTCTGCTTTTCCCAGCGAGACAGACCTTAGCCCAGTCTATTCCCAGAGTTAAGAGTGTGTACTGTAAGGGCAGATACTGGCAATGAGGTTGTAGCCACTCTGTCTGTGAGAGGGATCACAGACTGCCTTGGGAACTGTGATCATTGCATCCTTGGGCAGTTTCTCAGACTTCCTATCTCCATAAAGCTGCCTCAGTTCAAATTAAAAGTGTCTCTAGCCTCAGTGGATTATTTCAGCTTGGGATCTGCAATGTTCAAACTAGGTTGTTGAGCCAGACAAGTGCAAACTCTTCATGTAGGCACAATCACAAAAAGAAATAGGTATATGCAGTTGACCTTGTTGATAAACACAGCCAAATGATTTGTGATATGCCTTTGGTGTAACTCAGCCCTTGCAGCTTTTGTCTTGATTGTCTAAGAAAATTAGGATTAAGTGATAGGGCAGTGTGCATATATGTGTGTGTATATATATTAATAAGCACTTGTCTGTCTCTTCCACCATCTGTCCAGTTCTGCCCAATTCAGGTAATAGATCAGAGATGTCAATCATTTCATGTATATTTGGTGGAGATAGCTAGCCTGATAGAGAAGGGGGCTGCCCTAGGCTACAGCTCAGGAAGGCCTGCAGCTGCCACTCCTGTACTCTCTTATTGCACCACAGAGAACTCACAGCAATGCTAATTTGTGACAAACCAGGCTGTGTTGGTCCTGCTGCTCTCATCAATATCATTTGTTTGGGCCTACAGGGAAGCCGGAGAGGGGCTCTTTGTTAGGAGCTGCAGTGACAGGAAAGGAGCAATGGGTACAAACTGAAAGAAGGGAAATTCAGGCTAGATATAAGGAAAAAGTTTTTTATTGTGTGGGTGGTGAAACACTGGAACAGGTTGCCCAGGGAGGGAGTGGATGTCCCAACCCTGACAGTGTTCAAAGCCAGGTTGGATGAAGCCTTGAGCAACCTGATCTAGTGGGGGCATGTCTCTGCCTATGACGGGGGGGTTGGGATTAGATGATCTATAAAGTCAATTCCAACTCCTAAAATTCTATGATTCTTCCTACTACTCATCTATGGGAGAGCTTAGAAACTTAGAATTCAGGTACTTAAGGTGCTGAAGCAAAGAAGAGCAATGAAGTTGGTGAAGGCTCTGGAGCACAAGTCCTATGAGGAGCAGCTGAGAGAGCTGGAGGTGTTTAGCCTGGAGAAGAAGAGGTTCAGGGGTGAACTTATTACTCTCTACAATTGCCTGAAAGCAGTTTGTAGCCAGGTGTGGAGCACAAGCCCTATGAGGAGCAGCTGAGAGAGCTGGAGGTGTTTAGCCTGGAGAAGAAGAGGTTCAGGGGTGAACTTATTACTCTCTACAATTGCCTGAAAGCAGTTTGTAGCCAGGTGGGGTTCAGGCTCTTCCCTCAGGTAACAAGTGAAAGGATGAGAAGACATAGATTTAAGCTGATCCAGGAGAGGTTTAAGTTGGACAATTTAATAGA
>NW_008685619.1:13288-30299 GCF_000695815.1 Acanthisitta chloris | reverse complement strand
TATATAAAATTAATTGCACACAGTATATGGGGGGAGGGGTGAAAGAAGCTTTCAAAATACCAAACTGTTTTTCATTACTTGCTGTATTTAGGCAAGGCAGAGCTAAGCGCAAGGATAATCTTTTCAAGAGTTCTTAACTGGCCTGAAATTTATTATTCAAGCACAACTTTGGTCTTTCTGAGCCTAGGTTTAAGTGAAAGTCAGCAACATTTATCCTTTGCAAATTCAGGCCCTCAAGTCATATATGTGGATTCCAGACCTTTCGACATAGAGGAGTTAGTTCTGCCCTGATTCATGGCAGAGGGAAGATCCCTTTCTTCAGGTCTCAGGGAGAAGGCAGGTCCCATTCTCTGGGTTGGGGAATGATCTGTCATGTGTGGGTTCACTCCATGTTGGGAAGGGGAACATCAAATTCTCTGAGGCACTTTGGGCATTGTGGACTAATTCCTAGTGGCTTTTTGTTACTAAGATTTTCACTCTGTTATTAGTAGAATTTGCAAGGTAGAACTTCCCAGTAGCCTTGTAATTTCAGGCTTTGCTGTAGTAGAATATCCATACCTAGAGAGCAGCAGCTGCCAGCAGCAATGACAGCTACAGAGCTTACCTTATACCAGCTGTTATTTGATGCCCTCATTATCACTGGTGTCTGCTGTTGCAGAACAGCTTTTGGTTTTCAGACATATTCCATACAGAAGACATGACTTGTGCAGCCACACTGTCATTACTGTGTTTTTAAACCCTTTAAGCCATAACAGAAATGTCACAGATAGAGGTGCATCTTAAAAGATCTTGTGTCCCATGGGCTTCAGCAGACAGTGATACAAAGAAAGTAAAATAGCAAAGCATTTTATCAAGATGTTCTTTAGAAGAGCTTATGTTAGCAGACCTAAGTTAGCATACTTGTAGGATTGCTTAAGCTGCAAATGGACATAAATGGTAAAATTCAAGGAGAACCAGAAGATGAAAGGAAGAAAAACTGGGAGGACAGGACAAGAAGATAAGAGGAAGATAAACTGAATACTACCAGTTCTGAGGACTAGCAACAGGAAATTAGGACTACAGAGCATGCGTTAAATCCAAAGATAAAAAGTTCAACCCAATGAAGAGTACCAGCCTTCCTCCTCAAGACCCCTGGACAACCAGCAGAGGCCATTAGACCAATGCCAAGTAGGAGGAGATGAAGGAGGAGAGTATGATAATGACTTCCAAGAACTAATTATAATGATATACACCCATTCCTAGGAATAACAAATACGTATGGCCATTTAGTGTATATAAACTATGAAGCTTTTAGTCCTGATCGCACAAGTTTGGTGGAGCGATCCCCCTTGTGCCCAGCGCTGAATAAACAAATACCTGCTACTTAGAAATACAAGTCTGTGAGTAGTTCTTTTCCAGGTTTCTCAGCTTCAGTCATGTTTTATTGCCCAGCAAAGCTCTGCTGTTCCTCCTAGTATACATGCCAGGCAGCTGACTGAGGAGAATGCCTAGACTTTGAATCAGACACAGTATATAATGTATCTTGCCTACCTATCATGTAAAACACTCAGAATAGAAGCATTACAAGAGAGGTAGAGAAGGCATGAAAGCTGAGATGAGTGTTGCAGGAGGCCTCAGGCAACACTGGAGAGAGCTACATGTCTTAGTTGACTTAGGAGAGCACAGGAGAAAATGGAGTAGAGATGGCTTGGGGGAAAAAGGAGAACCTGGGAACTTCGCAGCATTGCCTGTATGGGACAAAAAGAGGAAATCAATATGCTGTCACAGAAGATCCATAAAACATAGGAAAAAATGGGAGAGAACAGGCTTTCTGTGTCTTGCTACTCACAGAACTACTATTTCATGCAGATCCCCCATAACAGAGTATCAGTGGGGCACTTACAAATACTGTGGGGATACCTGATCAAGTGCCAAAGCACAGACTATTAACTCTTGTATAGGAAGTCAATTGACTACATCTCAGAGGAGTGCAAGTGTCCTTGGATGCTAGGCATAGACAGTGCTCACTTGTGTAAATGAAGTCTTAAGAGATATTTGGTTGCAATGGATTTTATGCAGGTGATCTACTTCCTTTTTCATCTTTGCTCACATTGCCAGCTTTACTGTGACAGCCACTGCAGAAAGAAATGCTGTTCTGCTTGAGGAACATCAGAATACAAGGGCAGAGTACAAGGGTATCTGTGCCCTACACAAACACCTTCTGATAGGAACCCATTTTTGGCTTCCACCTCTTCAGTTGGCTCAGTGGCTCTTTGCTCTGACCACTGAATGCAAGCATAGGGGTGCCTTTGAGAGGGGTGCTTCAGCACAGGAGGAGAATGTGGGCCCACACAGGCCCTATAAATTCCTTTCCTCTCAGGCCAGTTATTCCCTTACATGAAATGGAAAGGCAAAGACATTTAGTGGCTGGAGAGGCAGATCACAAACTGCACCTGACTGCAGTTCTCAGGAACAGGTCAGTCTAACACATTGATACTCTTCTACATCCATTGCTCACCACCAAACCACCAGTATCATTTGGTCTGCTCTGTTGGTAACGTGCCAGTAAATCCCACACAGTTCATGAGTTCATATGTGAGTAATAGAGTAAGCTGGTACCTGAGAGCTTCCCATTTCACACCAAGCACATTCTTGGCAGACTGTGGCTTCTACTATATAAGTGGTAGAAGTGAAAGCACAAATACCTACTGTTACTTCTTTGCCCATCTTGAACACTGGCACTGATAAAGGGGCACACATGAGCAGTGCATGGGCAAGGGAAAAGAGGACTTTTCACAGTAGTTTTCTATGTTCATAAAGTGCTCTGAAATCCTCAGGGGTAAAGCATCAAACCTTAGTCACCATAGTGCAGAAAGTCATATTTCTTATGAAATACAAATATGTTTTCTGCCTGAGTAAGACATAAAGTCATAGAATCATAGAATATCCTGAGTTGGAAGGGACCCACAAGGATCATCAAACTTAACTCCTGGCCCTGCACAGGACAGCCCCAAGAATCACACCACATGCTCGAGAGTTTTGTCCAAATTCTTGTTTGATGTGGCTATGGCTCTTTTGCTAATAATATCATGGGGCTTTTACTATTAATATCATGATTAAAGGCAAAGAAACAGTTTATTAAAGGCAAAGAAGCAAGTTTTGAGTCTGGGCTTGTAATAGTTTGTGATTTTTTTTCCCAAGACTGCTTTGTGAAAACAAGCAAGAGGCACTGTGACAGGCCAGGGATATCATGGAATGGCCTGAATAGGAAGGGACCTATAAGATCATCTAGTTCCAACCCCAATGCCATGGGCAGGGGCATCATCCACTAGACCAGGCTGATCAGAGCTCCATCCAACCTGGCCTTGAACCCTTCCAGGGATGGGACATCCACGACTTCTCTGGGCAACCTGTTCCAGTGCCTCACCACCCTCACAGCAAAGAATTACTTTCTAATACCTAATTTAACCTACTCTCACTTTGAAGCCGTTCCCCCTTGTTCTATCACTACACGCTCTTGTAAATTGTCTCATCTTTCTTGTAGGCTCCCTTTCGGTATTGTTCTGTTGTACCCCGAGGTCTCCTTGCTTTTCAAGTCAAACTCCGGGAGAGAATTAAGAATCCCAGCCTAACTGCAATGACTGATGCAACCGTAGGCAAGAGTGTGGAAATCTAGCTTGTAGTTGGGAAAGGCACCGGCGGAGGTCAGTGTCTCACAGACAGTCTCTCCCCGGCCCCAGTGCAGGGCCGGCGCCTGCCGCAGCCGAATAGGTGCGTGCGGCTCCCACCTGCCTGGTTCTCCCCATCCACTTTCATTCAGTTTCTCCCCATCGTTTCAGGGACATAAGCACGAGCTGTTCAGACTTGATATTGAGCTTTGTCACAACCAAAATACTGCTGGATCTGACCAAGAACAAAACTTTCCAGCACATTTAGAATCAAATGCAGATTCTGTGTGTCTCCAGAGTTATGAGCACATGAATGTGGCTGTTTCACGTTAACCATATGCCCCTCATCCTGTGTAAATGCAACAAAGATAAGCTCCTTTGCATGGTATTCTTTAGGCAAAGGCTGTATGTCTTAAGACTTAAATGTCAGACCAATTTCAAAAAGGATGTGAGCAAGGCCATCTTATAGCACCGAAAACAACCCAGAAACACAAATCTTTGGTTAGGAGGGAAAATAACATGTGGTTAAAACCTAACTATTGCTGTAAACAGTTTGCTAAATGCCTGTCAATTGTTCTTCCATTTCTCCTGCACATGTTTGTGCCTGGACTATCTGCAGTGTCAGGGCTGACTCCCAGGAGAGCTGGACTTTCAGTTTCACACGGACTTTGAGGGAAAAAGAGCAAAGTTCACAGGAGAGACCTCTGCTTTTGTAGACACCATAAGTGCAAGGTGTCCCCTCAAAGATACACAACAGGGTACTCACATCTGTAAAGGTAACTGCCTGCAGGGTCTGGTGGCCTGGCTGGGTGGCAGCTGCATTGGAGATAAACTCTTAAAAGCACGTGGAGAGCACAGAGAAGAAGAGAGTGGATTACAGCAGGTGGATGAAACATGGCCAATGCAAGCAAGTGTTACGACTGATTGGCATTTTCCCTTGACCAGCTAAAAAAATGGCTAGTTGCCAAACAAAGGTCATTTGATGCTGTCATCCTCCCGTGGTGGGTGCACACCCCCTATGCACCTGGGCAGTTCTTATACAGATGAGAGGTTTCATCACCACACCAAAAACTCTGCGCTTCTTCAGCTGGGGAGTGCAAACTTAGCATCAGCAAATCACCCAATGCTTTTGCAAACATCCGATTTTTTGAGTTATTGACCTTTAAGATTTCAATCTCCAACAGCAAGGCTGAAAGAATTGTGTTGTTTAGTCTGGAGAGAAGATGTGTGAGAGACACTGCTGGAAACGAGGAAATGAGCCTTTCCTTCTCCATGGACTCAGTAACAGGCTTGAACTGCAAGTGAAAGTTGAGTACTACAAAAATGTTTCTCACAGAAAACAAGGAGATGTGTTAGCATGTACTGAAAGGCTATAAAAAAATCCAGTGCTCAACCTGGAAAAAACAGGTTAGTCAAATGTTTGATGGGAACAGTTGTGGCATACTTGATCTTGCTTTGGTCAGCAGGATGGCAACAGACTCTCACAAAGTCCTTCCTGACCTGTTTCTATCATCCATTGATAAGCCGTAAACCCTATGAGTTTCATACCTCAGACTCTACTGACAGTAAAAATAGTTTTAATCAATGAAGTTTTGTTTATTTTTCTTGCTTGTTTAGATCGGGTGTCTTCTAAGGTTTAAGCTTTCTAAAGTATTATTTTTCTGCTACCTAAGTTACTGGAATTCTTCATCCATCTGGGGATTAGTTGGAATTCATCATTACATGCAGCTGAGGTGTGTGTTTCCACATTTATTCTGAAAGATTATCTTGTTAAGAACAAAATCAAAATCTTCCTTTCTGGCCTCACAATTTACACACACAGAGATTGCAGAGGAGACGAAGATATAGGGAAATAATATTGTGAAATAAAAGCATGTGCCATTCCTTTTTCTTCTGTAAAGGATGCCCACTTCTCTAATTTTCCTTAGCTACCTCTAGAGCAGGCTTGGGTGACGGGAAAGACATAGAGCACAGACCTAGCACATGCAACTGATTTGACATCTAGCACAGCTGCAGCATATGAGGTTCAGGGTCATGGTTGCTCATTTTTTCACCACTTTTCTTGTACTGTTCTGTACAGAAGTTGCTTGGGCAGGGATTAGGTAGAATAATCCTTCTTATCTATATGCTTTAAAATTTTGTCTGTCACAGGCATAAGATCCTGGCACTGCTGTAATGAGAAGAGAGACTCTTCCTACTCTCCCCTCTCCCTGGAGTTATATGCAGATCAGAAATAAGGCAGCTTCCTCTATGTGGCCAAAATTTAATGCCTCCTTTCCATTGCAAAAATTTTACACTTATTTACTACTCTAGAAATATGATATTCACAAAGAGTGTTCTCTGTATCCTATTTGCAGACAGGTGACAACCATTAATTTTAATGGAAAAAAATTAATGTTGGGGGAAATAAAGGTGAGACTGTTTAGTTTAGTTTAGTTGAAAGCTACCAGGAAAACTGACACTTATACTAACACAGATATAATTAGCTGCCATGCACAGGTATGGGAAACAGATTAGGAGGACCCTAGATGGGAATGAGAGGATGAATCACTTACCTTGTGGGTAAAGGTCTAGAGCTGTCTCTTGAAACTGGTGATATAAAAATTCCTTCATGCCTCCCTCTCTAATCAAAAGAATGTTTAATAAGTTTGGGGGTTTTATTAATTGGAAAAGTGCTGTGGGTGCCATCACCTCAAAATACCAGATAACTAAAATATGAGGAATTTCTGAGTTTTATTAGGAAAAAAATGTCTTTTCACTTAGTATCATGCAAGGCAAAAAGATGAACAGGCAGAAGGCTTTCTGATTTGTGTCTGGGCTTTTGATTAGAGGTCACTAAGCAACACTAGGCTGATCTTAGCCCTACATTCTTCCTTGGAAATCAGTGTCTGTTAACACTCAGATCAAAACTGCACTTATATATACAGTCAGCTGACATCAGAAGCATAAAAGGATGCAAAGAAAACAGTGCTTTGGCTTCCTAACTTACAAGACGTTAAACAATTACATTGACCATATTTTATTTCTGTTCATATTTGTGGCCTCTGATCACATGTACAGGAACAATAAGATCCTGGACAAAGGTAGGCAATTCCATGATTTTCAGGGAGAGGTGAACCCAAATATATACTTAATTGAGGTTGGTGCAGCTGTCACCCTGCTCAATATTGACATGCGTTTCATTTCTGATTCAGAAAAGCAACAGCTGTATTTCCCTCCATTTGCTGTTCTTCATTGCCTGCTTCCTCTCATCCCAGGCTCCACAGCCTGTGCTTCTGTTAGCGATGCCAGCCTCACCTCTTCATTCCTCAGTGACAAGGTCTACTAGGATATGTCCTCTTAGAAATACTGATGCAAGAATTACTTAGATGAATTACACTGAAATAACATGAGACAGTGTTTTGTGAAAAACACTCTTTTCACAAGCAGTATTTCTTCACTTGAACGATGCTGCTCTCAGTCACAGCTCGCTAACCTGCCCTGAGGCCTAGGCAAAACACCTCAAGTCAGCACAGTAAGATGCCCCTTTGGGATTTGGAAGAGCACAAAGCAACTTCAGTGCAGACAGCCTTCTAGAGCTGTTCAGAATGAAACATCTTGTCACCATTCATTGGGATCACATGATAATTCATTTCAATGGAGTGAAAGAGCCATGGGATATATCCCCAGAAATCCCAGCAAGTGCTGACATGGTAAGTCGTGTAGCACTTAGGGAGTGGTTGCCCTCACCAATTACCAAAATTAACTCAGCAAATACTGTTCACATATAGAGAAAATCCTCCTTGACCTGATTTGTAAGGCCATGTAGATCATTCTACAGGACCTCCCTTTGCTAATGTCCCTCTACAAAGTGAACTGCTGAGAAGAAGGTACACTTTATCTGTTTGTGAGGACTTAAAAATGTCAATGTGTTGAGTACAACAAACAGGGCTGTTAGTGACTTCTTATTCATGTGCCAAGTATGTGGTGGTAGTGATTTATATAAAATACTTTGAATTTAAAAAAAAAAGTGGATGACCATTCTATAAAATTCTATTGCCATGAGCATAACAGCTCTTTGCAGTTGAACAAAGAGAAAGCCCATAGGCTAAAAAAGTGCCCCCCTCACTGACAATAAACTTGGATTAAAAGCATATTATTTAATTAACTTACTTAATTTCATAAAGCTCTATTCTGGTTTCACTTGTACAGCTTGCATGCCAGAGAAACACACTGTCAGGCTCACCAGTAATAAACAAATACGGAATATTCCAGGGTTGGACTTGTGCCACCACCAGAGCAGAGATAGCCTAATCTGCAATAGTAATGTCTACAAACTGCTGGAGGAGAAAAGCAGTGCCAGGGCAAACCCCTTTAAATGAAATCCCAGGCTCAGGAGTCCCACTGCAGAGCAGTGGGTTGAGAGGTGGGAGAGAGGAAGAGAGTATTCAGCTGTCCAAGCAAAGAAAAAGCCAGACTTCTCAATAAATCTGTTATGTTCTTACATAGTAAATAAAGCTTATTTTCTTCAAATATCATTCACAGAACAACAATATTTCCAACATGATTTTATTAATTTGTTTATAATTCAACCTGAGGTATACATCAAACATGGAAAAAATCAGGAATGGAAAAATCAGAGTTAGGATAACTTATATTTGGTAAAGTTAGAAACAACAAAAATCAGGAATTTATAGGGTAACTGTGAATAACTTTTACTGAATGATGCTTCTGCCAATAACAGCATTCTTCTCTACTAAGTTTTTAGTAAACTTGTTTTCATTTACAAATTTTAGATTTAATGAGGGAAAACTTTTAGACTTTCAGGTAAACGTACATGAGGTAGTCTTTAGTCTTTGCTCTGAAAATAGCTATTCTACTATAAGCAATTTTTATACTGATTGTGAATTCAAATTGGAAATACATGCTGGTTTAATTATGCAATAATTAAATGTGCTAAATAGATATTGTACTAAATATACTTTAACTGGGAAGATTGCACTGTTTTAATTATATTGATAGACTTAGAGATTTTCATTTTTCTAGCACTAAAAGATGATCAGCTCCATACACACATTCCATGATAGCAGAGTGACTCTGGTCTGATTGCAGCAAATGTAAGGTACTGTCTTGTGTTTAAAGCTACACCAAGTCATATCGCTTCAGATTTACTGTGGACTAAAAGCATTCATGTGGATTGTTTTCATGGCTCACTTGGTCCACAGCAACTTGTTAAGCCATGATGATTCAATTATGAATTTGAGCTTGAAGGGAAATGTTTCAGAGTACTATAATAATGGTGCTGTAGCTGTGATAGCATAAGGCTATGTTTTACCTTAACACAAGACCTAACAAAATAGCACCCTTGTTTAGAGTAGAGAATATTAAACAGTGAGTCCTAAATAATGCTGAAATAAATGAGGACTCTAAAGAGAATCAGTACTGGTTAAGGATACAGCCGATGATCTGCCTGGAATGCCCATGTGAATCTTTCACTTTAATCCAAAGATTATTTTTGGTTGAGGAAAATGCCCTCATTCGGGAATGCACTTCAGCATGTACATGAATGTCACTAAAAGCACTAGTATTCAAGTTTGAACTTCAAACTAAACATTTGCCTACATATTTTCCTGCATGGGGACACTGACTTAGAGACTGAAACCATGCAAATTAACAGCTTTTGAGAGCTACCGAGGTAGTATTGAAGAAGGAAATAAAATTTAAATTTCAAAAGCTGAGGAAGTATTTGGGTCGTTGTGTTTCAAGTTGAAAATCGTGGTCCTTAAAGTGGAGAATCACAGCGAGATAACACAAGAATGACAAAAACGCGCTAATGCCAACAAAGATGAATCACCTCCGGACCAGGCAGGCGGGGAAGAAGGGGGTAGGATTGCCCGAAGGTAACCTAAAACTAGTCAGCTTGGTTAAAAGCACACCTCTGTGAGAGGACTGCACATGCTGACACTGACTGCTTTTGTATGATGGACTGTTCACTAATCCGAGCATATGCAGAAATGTATTGCTTATGTCATTTAAAGCTGACTAATGAACAAGTTAGTGTGCAGCTAAGAACTCTCCAGAGGGGTGCTACCTTTAGGAATTATGGCCTAGCATCCCTTTCTGTGCAAATCAGCACTAAAGGTTAGAAGGTGGATCTCAGCTCCGTGTGACCACTGGCTCCTGCGCACCAGGCACAGACCTAACCTCTGCCGAGCAACAAGTGATAGCACAGAGATCTGATTAATGAAAATGAAATTATGACTTAAACCCAAGGTATTTTTTTATGATACAGTTTGTTTATTGTTTGTGGTGTCTTTTAACCAGAGAACTGGATAAGTCTGATAAACTGTTTAATTTTGGATTGAAGGAGCCGATGGAAGTGGAGCTTTGCCAGTGCTCTGAGAATCTTACCTTCCCTATTGAACATCACATGTAAAATTATCCTGGCTACTCCAAATGTGTAAATAAATAGACATGGGAAGGGCAGCATCGTCTCCAGATCTCAGTCTTCCAGTTAGAGCTGTAACATACTAGGATGTGTTCACATGTAGGGTGAATACTTACAGTCAATTACACTCAATTTATTAGATTAGGTATGCAGAGGAATGGAATAATAGCAGAGTCATATGGCAGCGGAGGTTTACCATCTGTTATCTGCCTTTAGCAATGGGCCAGTTCTCACTGTGGACAACAGAAAAAAATGTTTAAAAAGGAGTAGTGAAAAAATAAATGAGATATTTGCTTCTAAATTCCCAGCTGGGAATTTGATTCCAAATTCTCACAGGACCTCATTCTTCAAAAAAGGTCCAAGTTAACCTGATGTTAAACCCACCCACAAAGCCTCATCTGCTTTTAAGAACCAGAAATATCTCCACATAGTTTCCTAATGGCCATCTGCAGTTATTCTCTATTTCCACATTGGGGGCTTTTTTAAGCCTGTGTAAATGAAATTTGTCTTCTCAAATCTCTGACCTTTCTACCCCTGTGCTGCAACCAGCAAAGTTTGATCTATTTTGGAAACAATCAGTTCTGATTAATTTTGTGAGAACTTGTGAGATCTATGACATAACAAAGTAAACAGCATTGGTACTGCTGCAGCTGCGTTGGGAGACTGACTTCCTAGGATCAGTTGATATCACTTATTCCTGCCTGTATATCACTTTGCTGGGGATTGGTATGGGTTGGAGAGAAGGTGTTTGCAAAACAGATCTTGACCTTTTCAGCAGCAAACAAATGCTGCTGAAGCAAGCAAACAACTGCCATTTCTGGGAATTTTTACAAAACTTCTTCCTTGAGCTCTGCCACCAGGCACAGCAAATCACTCACCTGCTCACATCGTAAACAGGTGTAACTCACACTGTCCTTTGAAACTAACTCCAGACCAAGGCACTCTATGCAGCAGTGACCTGAACAGCTGTGTCCTTCATGGAGGGTTCTGTCTGGGTTAGAACATTCCTCCTGGAATGTATTGATGATTTTGGAATCATTTTTACCATAAAAAGGGACTTGGGTTCAGGGACTTACTGACTGAACTTTTCCATTTTTGAGTTGTTTTTCTACAGAAACAAGACTTTTGTGATCATACTTGCAATTTCTGTATATCTTTACCTGTGAGTCCTCCTTGTTCCTTGGTAGTTCAGAACATGCTGCCAGCTTAAATTCACGGACACATAGAGGTCTCAAAAACAATGCATGTACTTTAAGTGTCTTTGCAACTATCCTCTGCGACTGCTGAGTGAGCTTATACCTTACAATACACTTGAGTTTACCTGGGAAAGCTGTGATGAGGCAAAGAACAGGACCCTCCAGCAGCAGGAAAAGCACTCAAGTCGGTCATGCATATAACAAATATGCAGGAAAACAAGTTTCCCTTGAATGGCCTGTAGGTGTACATGATTCTCTTCCTGGTCCCAGTAACACTGTCTAGAAACCAGTGCCTATCAACCAGGATTAAATACTGGACTATCTGGTCTGACTTTTCTTAGCTACTCTTTTGTGGCTATGGCTGGTGATCATGTTTCTAGGGCATAACTCTCCCATGGTGCTTCCTTTTTATGTGATTCTGCCCTCGACTTCTCTGCATGATTCTTTCGTCTTGCACAAAGCTGAGTAGAAAAAAATTTACTAGAGGATATAATATAAATTCACTGGAGTAGTCTAGCTTATAATACGTGGGATTTGCGTCCTTGAACTTGCTCTGATGGTGGGCTGAGAACAACAGAATGTATTATATTGTGTGTGTTTATAGGCTGTTAAATCAATATGCTGCTGGAGGGGAATCTTCCACATCATTTATAAATAATGGTGAGAGATGTGCTTTCAGCAGCAGGGCTGTACATGCAAAGTGCCTCCATTGACTTCTGCACTGTTATACATTTTGCTGCATGATTAATTTAACTTGTTCCCTCTCATGAACTATCCACACCAACAATTACTGCTCTAACCAGAGACTTAGCTGTTGAAAAGAACTGCCATCCAAAATCAGCCTTTCTAATAACTGGTGAACAAAAGAAACTATGAAAACCAGGAGGAAATGATATTAACATTAGATAGCTTCTGAACCGTAGGCACCTATAGCAGACTGTATAGGAATGTATGCTCTCTGCTGATACAAAATGTTCATATGCACCCCTGGTGTTTCACGATACATTTGGTTTCAAATCCATCACAGGTCTCCTTTCCTGGCTTTCTACGTTGGTGTTGAGCAAAGAAAAATGTCAAGTCCTCTACTCCACACACACATAACTTTCTGACCCTGAACTTTATTATTATAGCAAATTATGGCCTACAGCTGAACTCTGCTGAAAAGTCATCATGGAGCTGATGCAAGAAATGAAACATGTCAAAAGCAAGGGTGCGGGCACCTGTACTGCATATTACTTCAGCAGAGAACAAGAGGAGGAAGTATGGGTGATCACAAATAGCCAAAACATCGTAGTCAGAGTAATGAGCAAATTGATTAAAAAAAAATCAGACTTGTCAAATCCAAAAAAGTCTGAAGCAATAACAATATATTCATTAATTACTTAGATGTTTTGGTCAATGGAGTAAAGGTATATTTCAATAGATGAATGATAGAGGCATTTGGCTGAAAGTTAACAAAGGAGTTAGTTTTATGGAGCAGTTTTACCAAGTAAAAGGTTTTCTAAGCGTGTCCTTTTTTTCGCAGTCCCATCAGTATCAGCTGCTATTGCCTAGATTTGCTTATCTCCTGATTCTACTTGAAAACACTCAACTGTCACCTAAATTACTAATGATTTTTGTCTAATAAAGACTTCTAATTAATTGGAAACTGATAGACAAAACTATTTAAAAACTTCAAGAATTCCTGCAAAGTGTCTTATTAAATTTTTTCTGTATTGGTCATAGAATTATAGAATGGTTTGGATTGGAAGGGAACTTAAAAATCATCTAGTTCCAACCCTCCCGCAAAAGGGACACCTTCCACTACACCACGTTACTCTGAGCTCCATCCAACTTGGCCTTGAACCCTACCAGGGATGGGGCATCCACAACTTCTCTGGGAAACCTGTGTATGTGCCTCACCACCCTCACAGCAGAGAATTTCTTCCTAATATCCAATTTAACCTACACTCAGTTTCAAGCAATTCCCCCATTGCCCTGTCACTACATGCCCTTGTAAGCTCCCTTCAGGTACTGGCAGGCCACAATTAGGTTACCCCAAAGCCTTCTCTTTTCCAGGATGCACAAAACAAATTATCTCAGCCTTTCCTCATAAAGGAAGTGCTCCAGCCCTCTCCTACCCATTGATGAGTATATTGAATAAACTAAACTGAAAGTTGGACAACAAATTGCGTTGTCAACTCAGTAAGACATTCCTTTGCACCTGAAGTTTACTTGTACATTATTTCCACTTTTCTGACATGGTACAGAAGCTACACTGGGCATGTCTAAATGTCAGTCAGTAAGTTTGTACATATTTCTAATATAAGCAGAATTCTTAGGCTTCTGTTGAATGGGAATTATCCAGGTCCAGGAACTCACAAAAAAACATGACCTTTTGAACAAAGATCATTGGTGTGTGGCCATGGAGCCATTTCAGCAATCTCTGCCCAAACACTAGCACTCATTTCCTCGTTTTTAAGTCCTTTTGTAATTGAAGTTACTTGGACAATAGAGAGAAAGGTTCCTTGTTGATCTAGTGACCAAATAAACTACAACAAGGAACTGTGAAACACCACCAGCAGCAACCTCTCCTCCAGCATTTCCCCCCACATTAAAGGACTGTTTTGCATGAAGCAAACAAGCCTGTAAGATTCATCTCATCACCTAATCCCTCTGTAGCACTGCCTCAACAGGCAGAACCCACAGACTGTACGCTCCCCACATGATGAACAGACATGCACGTCTGCTCAGACACAACCAAAAGGCTGCTCTGCCCAGGCAGACTGGAGATTTCAGGAGTCTTCACCTGCAGTCAGAGATGGTCACCCCCCAAACCCCTACGTGCAGAATACATGGGTGCCCAGCCCACAGGTTGGAGACCTCACATAGGAGGTCAGGCAGCATAGGCAATTGCAGAGAGGCAGCCTTTGCTCCATGACCACCAGCATTTGGTATGGCCCACAGCACCTTCAGCCCAGAGGGGATGTACAAAGCAGTCCAGAGAAGCAGCCAGCACAAAGGACTGGCAGCAGAAAGGCAGTGCCTCTTCTCATGCTGTCACATTTTACCTGTGTTCCTGCTGTGCCCCTAAAGACCTTATGCCTTAAACAGGCACATCTTGCCTTCTGCAGTCAGCTAGGCATCATGTTTTCTTCTCCTCCCAATATGTATTCCCATTCTTGCCCACTATGTATAAGAAGCCTCACATTTTCCTCTAATCTGAAGGTTAGTTTTCCAGTATGTATAAATATATCCCACAAAGAGGTTAAATATTACTTTAAAATGTATTTATGCAGAACTACTTGATCACTCAAGAGTACTCTCTTAATAGATAACCCAGGATGTTGACACTGCCCAATAAAGGTCCACATTCCTCTTGATCTGCTTTGTTTTCTGATTTCTTCATCACAATGAGTACCTTTGGCTGGCACAGCTAGCACCAGTAGCTCAGCAGAAGTGCATTTGGCTGTTTCACCCCTGGTTCTGACTCATAAAGGTTGTCTGGGAAAGTTTGTAAACATGAGAAACAGCCATTAGACTTAAGGATCACATTACCGGTGTGACAAATCAAGGAAGTTCTTGCTGGGTAAGGATGAATAACAAAGGGCATATAGGTATATTTAGAAAGTAAATGCATATGTATGATGAGTTACATACATTTCACAAGCAGCAAAACTGAGAAGTTTGTGAAACAACTAGTTCTCATAGGACTCCACCCAGACAAAGACAGCAAATAAGCAGCAATGTCTCATGAAGCAGTTAAATTAAATCAAGACATACACACCCAGCCTGGGTTACTTTCAGCATTTATATGGTAATACATAACCTAAATGGGTTAAATGGATTTATAGCACTGTGAAATACGACTCTGGTTAATAAGACTATTTTCCAACGCATCAGTTTACCAGACAATGGGCGACATATGCATAAGCTTTCTAGATAAACACTCCACACAGCAGGAACGAAGTGCGGTATTTTTTAAATTTTAATTCCTTAGGGCACCTCCTCCTCTGTCTCTTTCCTGTTTTCTTCCCGCACATTTTGGTTGCCGACCTCTCTTTCTTTTCCACGTTTTGCTTCTTTCTGATGTTCTGAGAGGTACGGCTGTAAAAACGAGGAAAAAACAAAAAAAAAGAAGGGGTGGGGGAGAGGACAAAAACAACCCCTCCCTGGCCCTGCTCCTGTTACATGGTGCTAATGATGCTGTAAAGAGCAAATGCCTGGAGTTCCTGTTACTGCAAACAGCCCAGATGCGTGGAAGAGGCTGATAGGAGCAGCTCCTCTTTTGATGATGCTTATTTTAGCTGAATCCCGCGAACGGGTACCTGAGTGGGAAAGCACAGTCTAGCTGCTACCAATGACGGCGAGGGGCCCAAAAATGCGCTAGTAGGGACAAACCTCGAGTGCCAGTCTGAAAGCACGGTGATGCCCCTTAATACATGGTAAATAATGCGCGGCAGGTATTCGCGTGTTTCCTTTGAGTGCAGACACAGGCTGCATTTGTTAACCCTCAAGTCACGCCGCTGACCTCCTTTTCCCTAGTGTCGGGAGGAGGGATCGAGAGCTGATGGATGGTAATTAGGTGCCGGGTTACCTCTAATGTCCGTTTTCCTGTGTCATGCCGTGGGGTGGTTACCTAATGCGTTTTTATAACAGATTATTTTGAGTCCACGTAGATTTATAAAAGCACATACTGCAGAGACAATCGTTTTTCTTTTCAATCAGTTAGTTCGTTAGCGAATCGCTAATCGTTAGGAATATCATTGCTTTCCCTAATCGGAAATCAGAATTCCCAGAAAGCCTCACATCTCATTATTAGCACCACAGGCAAATAGCGGCATTGTTATTCCAGGGATTGCACCTTTTCAATGGCTGAATCGCCAGCCCGAGGCTGTGTCTGGGTGTGCAGGGGCGGGGGGAAGGATTTGCCTCAAGTCCTTTGGTTTCAGGCTGTGCCATTTGTTATTCTGGAGGATGATAGTGCCTTGGCAGGCTGTTTCAGTTTTTTTGTGTATTGAGCCCCGCCTAGACACTGCACGTTGAGCTCTAAACGAGCTGGGTTTGATTACGTGCGAAAAAAAAATCGTGGAAAAATGTAGAGAATCGCTTAATAAATTCTTATGGTCAACGTGAATATTTTATCTTCATTCTGTTCTTCTCCACCAAGCTGTTACTTAGTAGCCCTTGTGGTTTCTTTGAGAGATGGGGCGTTGGGGCTTTTTTCGTGTTGGGGTTTTTTTGTGTTGTTTTGGTTTTGGTTGGGCTTTTTTTTTAAGGGTTCTTTTTTTTTTTATCTTTTTTTTGTTGTTGTTGTTTTTGTGCTTGCATTTGTTTGTTTGTTTGTGTTTTGTGTGACCCCTGAACAATGACATGTGATTCAGAGTTCATTTTGCTAATCAGTCCTCCTTTGACCAAAAAATGCTTTACAGAGCCTACATTCAGCTTGGTGGTATCAGATTTCAGTGTGAAAGTTCTACATTCCTGACTGCCCTGCATTCTCTTTGTGTTTGATTTTGCCTGGTAAAATAAATGGAATACTGAGAAAGTAGAAAGACTAATACCATTCAGAAGAAGAGAAACAAAAAAAAAATTCCAGGGAGAAAAAAAAAAAGAAATATTTCAACTATTTTTTCGTGCTTGATTCCATTTTGCCATCCTTTATATTAATTTTCAGTCTTTTATTGTTGCTGCCCTACATTCTTTTTTTTTTCCCCGACCTTTGATTCTACTTCTTGACTTCTGGTTTTAGCTGAAGAAAG
>NW_008685619.1:0-13240 GCF_000695815.1 Acanthisitta chloris | reverse complement strand
TTGTATATATAAAAAAGTTACTTTGGAAGACAGCTGTTCACCTTTCACTTCTTGCTGTAGTTCATGGCAGAACTAGCTCATGCTGGCAACGCTGCTTGAGTTGTTTGAGAATCTTAAACACCCTGGATTTGTATATTTATTTACTTTTGTTTCTTTTATAACATATAGCTAATGCCTGCACTTTTAGATATATCTTTTATTTTAAACGCTCCTTTTCCCCTGCCTTCGGTCCTGTCTCTAACTGTCTTTTTCTGAAAGGTAATTTATGAACGTAGGCATTTGAGGGGGAGGAAGACCATTTGCATCACTGTAGCTTTTTGTCTGAATTCAGTTACACTGGCACAAGATTGTATAATTAGAGTGTCACTATAAAGTGACAAAAATGTCGACTAATTCTTAGAATAAAATGGACTTTAAAACAGTATTTGTTGTGCACTGCTGACATACATTTGTAAATCTGAAGGGGCCTTTTTTTGTAGACAGTGAATTCTTAATGTAAAGAGGCAGTCATATTTTTAATAAAGAAAATCCCTCTGTCCATGTCAATGACGATAGTAACAACAAAAAAATCCTTAGAGCATCCCTCTGTTTTGAAAGTTACATTTGTAGTTTAAGCACCACCACGATTTGATTCATGTATCAGAGAATCTCTGTGTTATGTTTTGCATGCAATGGAATATTTGCATGAGCTGGCTCCTTTTTTCTTATGGAAGGTTGGGCTTCTGTAACATTTTTAAAGGCTGTCTTTTTATTATCTTCTTTTTCTTTGCTTCTGTATCTTACTTATTCCTTAAATAGCCTCACTTTTTTCAGAGACACAATTAAGAACCTGAAGACCTTCAGAAAAGGTCTTATGAATGAATTATTATAAATATTACAGTTTTGGGTTTTTTTTCAAAAAAGGTTTGCATTTCTAAGCATCCCTCCTGGTCTTTAAAAACTGAAGCTGGCATCTGTGTTGGCTTGAATTTAAATGGTCCCCGCAGGCTCTTTAACTCAAAGAGCTATTTTATTCATTTGATTGTTTCTTATTTCTTCCCATAGGGTAACTACAAACCTAGCTCTTGTATTTGTTTACTTGCCTCACTTTGTTAAAAGATAAAGTCTTTACCGGCACTTACGAATTTATTAGTGTTTAAAATGCACTCAAATTGTCGAACACTTTGCCTTTATCACTGTTTTACCTGAAGCATTTTGTGCTGTGATTTTTCCCCATGTATCCCTAACAATAAGTTCACTGAATGGAGAAATGCACCCAGTTAGCTGAATAGAGGATGTAGGGAAGTGTCAAACATTATTTGTCTCGCTTTATTTGCTCCTATTAATATATTCTTCATTTGTATTGCCTGCAGCTAGCATTTTCAAATACAAGAGATTATAACTGGGTATCTTACCTCCACATCTATTAAAATATGTTACTGACACTTTTTAACAGGAACAAACCTGTTTCTCAGTCTGTGTTTCCTCCTGTCCTCTCGCTAGTTCCCCTCATGCTCAGACCAGTGTGCTCTCCTCCCTGGTGCAATGGAAGGATGCACCATGTTCCCCAGCCAAGCCCTAAGAGCCTCCTTGTCCATCTGCCCTCTTCCCTCTTGCTGTTTACGAAGTCCAGCAGCTCATTGCTCCCATGGTGGTGCCAGAAGGTTCTTGCGAGGCTGTTTTGTAACAGAATTTCCTGGTCTTTTCAGGAAGAAGAGGAAGATGTGGTGCAGAGGGATCTGGAGCGTTTGTTCAGCATCACTGAACTGCACCTTCCCCTGTCCAACCTCAAGAGAACAACCTCCAGAGAGAAGTCTGTCTCTTCTAAAATACCTTTGTGAATTCTACACCTCTAGTTATCATGACTAAAGAGGGAGAATGAGTGAGATAACCATCACTGGGAATTTTGGAAGTTCTAGGATGAGCCTTTGCTCTGGTTCTTCAGCCTGTCCTCTCCCAGAGCTGTCCTCAGCTGGTGACATGACAGCCACATGCAGAGCTCTTTCCATCCAGGAAGTTTCACAGGGTCATAGTGTGTTTCTGATGTATATAAAAAAATTGTCAAAGTCTGCTGGTCCCCATTTCCAGCCTGATCAGCCTTTGATGTTTATAACATTACTGTGTTCTTCTCAGCTCCAAGGTACTTGATAATTTTACAACCATTAACAAGTAAAAGAGATAACAAATATAAGAGACAAGCAGTGGAAACATCAAGGTCAGCACCTGGCTCAACCTTCTTCCCCTCTGGCAAGAAAGAATAGCATTTGAAGGTTTTTCTTTGGTTTGGGGTTTTTTTTTAGTAAATATGTATTTCACCTTTGATACTGAAGAAACAAAGAACTAAAAAGAAATTATGTTTATATTTTTGCCAGTGTGGGCAGGTTTGAAGTATTCCTGATGGGATGAATCTTGAACAAAGTCCTGAGAAAAATCTTTCTTCTGCATAAAGGTAAGAATCCCTGTGGCAGCAACAGATCATTCCTGGTGGCAGAGAAGGAATTGAAGATTGGTGTGTGCTGGGACACACAAAAATATTGCAGTATTTAAAACAAGCCACCTAGTTGCCATTTGTATGTGAGCAAGGAGAGAGCAGAACATGATAGGGGCAAAGACACCTGAATATGAATTGATGAGGGGAAGATTTTGTGGATTTGACTTTAAATCCATGATGGAAAATGTAACACCGGTATTGTTTTGACTGTCTGAAGAGATACTAACCACTTCTAAGGTGCTCTGAGAGATATCCATCTAGAGAAAAGGCAATCGATTTAATGAGAAGAAAGTGTAAGGCATCTGGAAAGCATCTCACAAGGCAGACGTGGCACAAAGCCTCATCCTGGTCCTGAAGGCACCACGGGAGTCTTCACACTTGAGGCTCAGTTTATTCTTTCTCTTCAACTACTGGCAGTGCACTGACACATTTGTGTCTGCATTTTAAATAATTGTTGTGGGACTTCATGGTAAGGTTTTAAATTGCAAAGTGTTTGCTTCTTATGTTACAGCAAAATCTTGTAGATAAGCTGCTGCCATCACTTTTTCCCCAGTTCAGCAGATACAATCTTGTTTTCTAAATTCTAGTGTAAACACATCTTTCTTCCAACCTCATCACTTTGACCATAGCACATCTGCTTTTGTGTCTGTCCATTATTTCATTTTTCTCACCATGTCAAAATGTTACACCAAGGTCCCCGCTGAGTCTCCTCTTCTCCAGGCTGAACATCCCCATCTCCCTCAGCCACTCCTTAACAGACTTGTGCTCCAGACCCTTCCTCAGCTCTGTTGCCCCTCCATGGACACACTCCAACAGCACCTCAATGTCTTTCTTGGAATGAGGGCCCCAGAACTGAACCCAGGATTCGAAGTGTGGCCTCGCTAGTGCCAAGTACAGGGGAATGACAATCACTTTAGTTGTGTAATAATTCCAGCCACACCATCTTCCTCATCTTTTTGCAAAAGTGATCATCCTGCACCAATGCTATCAGGAATGCATCTGTTGATCCTCATATGCTTACTTACATGTGTGCTCATAGCCAGTCCTCATATGCAGTGACTGATTCAGCAACTGATTCCGCAAGAGGGTACAGACAGCAGCTGTGAACAGTGGGGCTGTGTTGCAGCTTCCTGCTGCCTGCTGGCTGATGGAAAGCCACACCTCACAAGGGGAAGCTTTGCCCTCTCCGAGCCCTGGGGCAGCTGGGCTGTTCATTCCAGTGGTGCCAGGACTTCCCTTGCAGCCTGTGATAGGCGAAGTAGCAATAGCAATAATCGAAACATGCTCAGATGATATAAAAATTTGCTGCTGCATCCTCATCTGTCCTGGATTGATGTTTCTTTTTCTCCTCCTAAATTGTAGGATTTGCCTGATCCCATCTCCCCAGCGGCTGCAAGGCACTGAACACTGCCCAAGCACAAAGGAGTAGTAGGGAGCTGTGAGAGGGAAGGAGAAGGGAAGGGCCAGGACTGCTGCTTTTCGTATCGCTGCATCAGCTTTTGCCACCCTGTACTGTAAACAGATCTCTGAACTTCCAGGTAGAGGTCATAAAATGCACTAAATTGTACTACAAAATGGATGTTACAGCTCCTGTAAAATTTCTTACATTTCAGTATTTCCTGTATGAAGGGGTAGGACAAAGTGTTTTACTAAGTATAAGTTATTGAATTTAGTTTTTCATACTGTCCCTTTCAGACACGCAAATATATAATCATACAGTTATTCAAATGAAGCAAATTGTCCAGAGATTTGAACTCAAACAGCAAAACTAAGACTCTGGCTGTGCTGCCTCCCCACTCCCCTCTCCGTGTCAGGCCATTTAGCTTTGAACTCCTGAATACACTTTGCTCATCCTTCTGGAGCATTTCACTAATTGATGAAAGATTAAAATATAATTCAGGATGACATTCATCACTGAAATCTGACTTAACAAGAGACAATAAGCTGAAAGCATGGAAAAAGGGGGAAAAAGCTTTCAGGAAAAAAAAAGTACATAATTTGAAAAGTAGTTTCATTTCTTGATAGAGGATTACTCGCAGAAATGTCCCCAGATACACCACGATTCTGCAGGAAGTGCCACATGCAATAAGCCATAGCATTGTTATTGTTTGCCATTAGGTTAACAGTGCTAGACTTCCATCTAGGTGCTACTTCTCCTGGGCAAATACTTTTCACAGGCTCTCTAGGGAGCCGTTTTAAACAGGTTTCATAGTAAATAGTTATACAAGACATTACAAAGGTTGTTATCAGTAAAAATATGCATTCCCTACAATGTCAGCATTTTTTTCCTGAGCTAGTGTAATTACAAAGCACTACTGAAACCAACCCAACCTGTTTATACAGTAGGAAGGAAAATTACATAACCGTACCTAAAAACTCAAAACAAACCACAAATAAAACACACCATTCCAAGTGAGATTTTTACAACAGTGTGGTGTTTAAAGATTCACCAACTAAGAAATGCATGGAGCATAAACTGGAACTCTCCCTTACAACAGGACACTATTTGAATGCACTGGATAGAGAAGACAAATCTCAACAAAGAACACCTGCACCTATGACAGGGCACATCTTTGGGTCAGCAAGCAATGTCCACTGCTATCTCAAGCAGCCACATAATACACTAGCTCCCAGAAACTGGTGAAGCTCTGCACTGAAAGTTTTTTGAACTTTATTTTTGCCTCCATGTGGGAAGGCTCCTCCAGAACTTCCAACTTGGACAACAAGAAACATTAATCTGAAAAATAAATGTGAATTCCCTCAGGGCACATCTTTGGGTCAGCAAGCAATGTCCACTGCTATCTCAAGCAGCCACATAATACACTAGCTCCCAGAAACTGGTGAAGCTCTGCACTGAAAGTTTTTTGAACTTTATTTTTGCCTCCATGTGGGAAGGCTCCTCCAGAACTTCCAACTTGGACAACAAGAAACATTAATCTGAAAAATAAATGTGAATTCCCTGGGCCACCTTTCCCCGGGGCCAGGGCCCCTGCCATACCCAGCAGGTGTGGCTGCAATGAGGGAAGCAATGAAGGGCAAAGGGTGGTTTCTGTCACACTTGCCAATGTCAAGGAGACCTGCTCTGAGGGTGCATGATCAGTACCCAGGGTAATGAAAATGGAGGACAACATAATGGGAGTGGAAGAAACATGGGACCAACAGCAGGACTATTTTACTTGCTATTTAGGCAGTCACATCTATCCTTTTGCTTGTGCAGAACCCCCTTGATACACAGTGTTATTCAGAGCAGGGACATCTATAAGTGACCCAAAGCAGAAAATTTGGCAATTTCAAGCTCTGAAGCGCTGCTAAACAGAATTTTGGGATTTTAGGGATTGCCACAGTTAAATGCATCCTGCATACATGCCCACCTAAGAAAAAATGGAATTTAAGAAATGGAAACTGGAGAGGCAAAGTTCAAGGTTAAGCAGAAGAGGCAGGAGTGTATGGGAATGAAGACAAGGAGGAGGAGGTGGCATCCACCTTAGAAAGTGCTAGGAAACAATTATGTACTACTGCCAACCAAGGGCTTATGAGTAAGCTTTTTCCATAACCCCCAAATACTGAGACTGCAATGGTTAGTTAAAAACTAGTTAAAAAACACTCTTGAAAAAAAATAAAGGGTATTTTTATTTGTGCTGTTTTTTATGAATTCTGCAGGTCTTATTCCCAGTCTATCATCTGAAAACAAGTTCTGATATTTCTTCATTTTTATGAATTTTTAAAGTTCTTTTTCATGACAGTAGAAGCTTATGCTTTAGAATACTGAGCAGCACAACACTTCAAGCAAATTGGAGAAAATTATCTATCTTCAATGACCTCATGTATAGCGACAACAGGTATTCAACAGAAGTACTGTCAGTTTCTGTAACTGTATGCCCCAACATACAGATCCACACTGTTACTCAACTATTTTGTTGGAACAACAGCAGTTAGCACTGAGATGCATTTGAGGAGCTTGGCTGTAAGAACTGTTGCAGGTACCCTGTGACAAGTAGATTTGACAGTCCTGAGCTAACCATCCAGGCTTCCCTGGGGAAGGAGAGTGCCAGACACCTATGCAAGAAACATTTAAGAAAGCAGTCAGCTTAGCACAGAGTGTCTTAACACTGGTGAAATGTGAAAGGTGAAGTGTGGGACAAGGAGAGATGTGTAGGCATCCAAGCTGCTGACTGTAGGATAGCTGATGGACCTGAAATGGCACCTACCTACCTGTTCTTGAGCTCTACAAACACTGTTGTAACGCAGTTTTTAAGGCAAATACTGCATAGCAGGCTTGTGCCCTTCAGGTCATAGACTGTCCCTCATACCATTTACCACATATGGTTCAGGCTTATTATGAAAGGGTAGTTTCCCCAGATTATGGAGAATCTTGCTTCAGGGGTTCTGGGATTTCATCTCAGGAAAGGGCTTTGAGCTGCTTGCTAGTGACTGGGCAATGTCAGTAGTGCCAGCGAGCAGAAACTTGGCTGCCTAATAGGACTGTGACAGCTGAGTAGCAGTTCATGAAATGTCACTGGTGTCTGCAGTGGTAGATACAAACACCAAAGAGACTGGTAAGTGTTAAAGCACCATTTATAAATGCCTTGCACAAATAAAATAATCTGGAAGTTAATAATGCAGTCCAGGCTACCATCAGCTACTAGTTCAGCACCATTAAAACAGACCTTAGTTTATTTTGGGATTAAGTGTGAAAGTCCATTGCCTCTGGCATATCTGTGATTATCTTCCTGTTCAATTGTACTCCCTGAAGGGTTCCTTTCATTATCTGAAGGGGCCTAGAGGGAAGCCAGAGAAGGACTCTCTATCAGGTACTGTAGTTGATTCAAAGTTATTCAAGTGATAGGACAAGGAGCAATGAGTTCAACCTGATTCAGCGGAAATTTAAGTTAGATATACAGAAGAAATACTGTGAGGGTGGTAAGGCACTGGAACAGGCTTCCCAGAGAAGCTGTGGATGCCCCATCCCTGGAAGTGTTCAAGGCCAGGTTGGAAGTAGCTCTGAGCAACCTGTCTAGTGGAAAATGTTCCTTCCCATGGCAGGGGGTTGGAACTAGGTGATCTTTAAGGTCCCTTCCAACCCAAACCATTCTGTGATTCAGTGATTCTAAGGATGAAAGAAATCTCCTACTCATGAATGCTCTTGGTTTTCAGCTATAGTTGCTTACCTCTCTCCATTGCAGTGTGTTGAGCCTGTTCCTAGTCTTACCTATTTCACCATTTTTTCCCTAGGCATGAGGAAAACGAACTATAAACATCCTCTTCTATCTGCACATGCCAGCTTTACACCTTTCTGTTTATTCATGGGTAGTTTCCATATTTCCTTTGGCCTTTCAGCATTCTGATGATCATTTCCAGCCTGGCCTGCAAAAATCCCCCCAGGGATGAGCAACTCCAGTTGGAACTTACAACCCAAAGCAAGCATAACCTAAGCTATCCCTGTGAGGAAGCACAAAACTACTGTCTTTGACTGTAATTTTAAAGATCCATGTTAGGAGAACAACCCCTGAATGGATGCTGGGTGTCAATGCTGAGTTCCTTCCACAAGGAGACAGCTGTAGGAGTGGGAATGCAGCACTTCTTCGCAAGTGTAGTTGTGCTTCAACACAATTGCCCCGTGATACAGCTGATTTCACTCTAAAGGCCAAATTTCATAAGGCAGCTGAGAAGATCTAGTTTCTGCAAAAACCATCAAGCATAGGTGTGTTCTCCTAATCCTTTCTCACAACTTCACCTCCTCCCAGCTTGTGCTTCTGTTGCTTTTGTGGCACCAACAATGGTCAGTAAATATATTCTGCAGGTAAAACAATTATAAAAAAGCAGAGGAGAGTAATTATTTGCTAGTCTGCTAATCTAAATTAGCTCACTAAATCATGAGATGACTGTCAAAGCTCTATCAATGCAGGCACAATGGAAGGGCGGGTGACTGTAAAACTGAAAGGGACTAGGATTGTGCTTTCTGTGAAATGCTGTTGCTGGGTCATACAGGCATCAGCAAATGTCACAGATGAAATTCAATGCAAAGAGAGAGAGACAGACAGAAAAGAGGAGAGAGGAATGTGAATGTCACTTTTTGGAGGCAGCAAATCTTCAGATGAGCTGCTCTCTCAACACTTCTGGAAATCAAATCTATTTTTCCTTTTCAGAGAAGTTTTCTTCAATCAAGGTCTCACTGTGGTGAATATTAATTCAGAAGAATAGTTTGCAACAGGACAGGTCTATATTGTCTGTTGCATTAATGTTCAGCCAACAGGATGCACTCCTTTTCTGGACTTCAAACAAATGAAATCTATTTTATATCACATGAATTTTGTTCCCTTTCACAGTGTGAACATATAGTTTTAAGTTTGGGTCAGTGCCATTGGTAGTGGACTGCTCCTAATTCTTTTATCTTTATGCTGTTTCTGCATCAAAATGATGCAAACATTCAAGTAACCTCTGAGAGAAAATGATTCAAGGGAAATTATATTTCTAAACTTTAATACCACGGGGAGACAACGGTGTAAATTGCTGCCTTCTTAATGTGCCTTTGCTAAAAATTGTCTCTCCAAAAAGAGGAGCAGCAAGGTGTGAATTTTACCCTGAGAGCAACTGTTACTTGATTGAGGCGCTAAACGTGAAAGCTGTTATTTTAACTCTGAACAAGACCATCTCTGAAAAACATTAACCCGAATTAAAGACAATTAAGCCTCAGCTCCTTTTGGATAAATTTTCCTTTACTTTTTATTTTCCCCAGTAATGGATTGTGTTTAGCTATCATTATAAAAAGGTCATAAGTGCATGAAAGCTTAATTGGAAACAGCCCCAGGTTGTTAAAGAAAAGCAGAACCCAGTCATCCTGTCACCGAAGGCATGCAGATCAGTGACTCCTCCAAGGCATCACTGGGGTGTGCTCCCTGGGGAAACTGAGGTGAGGAAGGGTTGGTGATCCCTCGCTGGATCTGTCCCAGTGGGGGAGATTGGAAGGCTGCCCTCAGGAGTGTGACGCGACTCCAGGCTCTGCCAGCTGGGACATAATGTGACAGCCTCCACTCAAAGCTTTATTATGAAATACTTAGCACTCTGTAACTTTGACTTCTAAAATCCTTTGCTGTTATCTCCCCAAGTTGATGAGACCTTAATGTAGGCTATATCTTGACTCTGGCAGCTATTTTCAGTATACTAGCCTGACTTGCCCCGGGCTGGTTTAACTAATGCTGATAAGGACAGCTAGCACCAAAAAGCGTAGTGTGAGTGCCCAGTCCTCACACTGGGGCATTGACACCAGTATAAACAATGCCAAAAACTATTTTGGAAAAAATGGTTGCACAAGCTAGACCATCCCCTTCACACAGCTCTAGATGTGGTTGATTTAATCAGTTGAGTCACAATCCTGCCCTTTTTCTGCCTGCCACCCAGCCCTCCCTGTTTTGTTTTTTTTAATGCTAGCTGGCACTCAGGGTGCTCAGCTGGCTGAAAACAAAACACCTTCATCTTTGGCCAGCCTGGCTTCCCAAACTATCTTTATGCACTAATGTCCTGACCTCCAGTGCCAGCATAAGTGCACACATAGGAGTTTTGGGTTTGCGGGGAGAGGAGGACTGTGGCACTTAGAATTTAAATGACTAACCTCTGGGTGGATTCACAATGAGCACCAGCAGCCTGCAAGTGCGAACAGAAATGGTCCCATCCTCCAACCCCACTTCCCCTCTCCTGGCCAAATACCCCTGTGTCATCCCTCATGCTGACTCTGGCCAAAGGGATAGAGTCTGCTGAACCAGAAGAAAATGTGTCCCAGAAAAAAATAATGCAATGACTCTCTCCAGTAGAAATCCAGATCCAAAGTCCCAAGGGTATTATTTGCTCCTTCTCTGTATCTTTCTTTCCTATTTTTCACTCTTGCCCTTCTTGAGACATGTTGTTAACCATGTTATGAACCATATAGTCCTGCAGGGAATTTTCTCTCAGGAATTGTAGTAGCTGACCACAGCAGCTCCTCCAGTACAGGACCGAAACTGAAACAGAAAATAAGCCTGTTTTTCTTGTATGGTATGGTCATGTCCTGTGTGATGGGTGTAACACAAGCATGAATGATTTTCATTGCACTGTTTCTGTAGGTCAAGCCCACGAATAACTTTACTCGATACTCTTTCACCCTTCCCCTCAAAAAAACTAAACCAATAGTAATTTCACTTTGTGGAAGGTCGGGCAGATAGGGAAGAATTTCCAAAGCAGGGAATGGAAGTTATTCAATACCTGAGGTTAGAACTGATGAACTTCTCTTCAAAAAGTAGAGGGAAGCTGCAGAAATATGCAAACCATTTTAAGCAGGTTCTGGAAAGTTTCATGTTGGTTGTATCAAACAATCCCACCACACCATTTTAAAATTACTTCTGAATTTGTGCTTTTTTTTTTTTTTGTGTAAAAATATGTGAAAATTTAGAGAAGATTGTATGGATTTTATGTTTTATTTCAGGCTACCTAAAAGTTTAGGCTGAGACTGATGTAGGGGTAGTACTGAAGATTTTCTTAACGTTTTACACATACAATGGATTTTTTACATTTAACAAAAAACCTTAATATTCCTGAGCATGGAACAGCATTATCCATAAAAGAAATGCTCAATAATTATCCATTTGCAGACTGTGAGTCTGGACTGCAGACCTTTGCTCTGGTGACTATCTTGTCCTTGTTGACTGGATTCTGCCTATACCCTGGAGCCTTTTTTGAGTTTGATCCAAACTGCTGGCATTGGTAGAAATCCATTCAAAAAGTTTTGAACCTGACCTTCATGGAACAGCATTATCCATAAAAGAAATGCTCAATAATTATCCATTTGCAGACTGTGAGTCTGGACTGCAGACCTTTGCTCTGGTGACTATCTTGTCCTTGTTGACTGGATTCTGCCTATACCCTGGAGCCTTTTTTGAGTTTGATCCAAACTGCTGGCATTGGTAGAAATCCATTCAAAAAGTTTTGAACCTGACCTTTTCTTTTGTGAGACTTTCACAGTTTTTCCTCATTGTGTTTAGTGTTCCAGGAAGTATAGGTCACTCAAAATCTGTCACATCCTCTCATAAATCCGGTACCTTTACGTCTTTTTAGCCAGACCAATGTTTGCAGTGGGGAAGCAGGAATTTTTTTGCTTTTTAAAAATAGATATTAAACATTGTGCCCTGATGTACTCTTAATTTGCAGGAGTGTGAACAGTTTTCAGGAGTGTGAACACAACTGCATCAGTGTTGTTTTTGGTTTGAATGAGACCAGGAACAGGTCTGTCTAGGCTAGACATAATGTGGAGCTCTTGTTTTCTAGATGCAGCACAGTGTTTATTTTAATTACTGGCTAGGATTTATTTAACAGGAGTGCGAGCATCTTCATTCTAATGACGAAACATTTTCTCTTTCTGTAATGACTATGATTGCCTCATTATACTTTCCATGGTATATAATTTCTATGTTGACACAAGTGGATGTACAGCATAACACCTCACTCATCCAGTCAGCCTGGGATACTCAAGTCAGACTACTGTTTAAGGCACAAGCCTGCAGCACATATAAAACAACAGAAGAAAACAGAATCTTAATACCCCTACTTGGAGGTTCTGGTTTCTTTATCTTCAGATGATGGGAATATTTTCTTTCCCTCATAGAAGGGAAAGACAGTTCTGTCATTAAATAAAATGCTTGAAATTTCCCAAATTAAAATTCTATGCTTTTATGTATAGTATCCAGCACGTTATTAGATTTGTTTTCAAAAGGAGATCTAACAGCCACTGTGAATTGCCACGTCTTTACAAGATGTAAGCTCTACTTATCTGAACCTTCGTGGAAAATGACAATGCATTTGCCCTACTTATCAAAAAACTAATTCCGAGCTGGCAGGTAAAAGCTGCCGCTTTACTCAGAGTAACCAACTGTTTTGAAAGATGTCAGTGCATGTTCATATATTCATAACTTCAGCAGAAATGGAGACACTGCCGATTTCATTACTAGGAAGCCTTTATTGAATGAAAGGTGTAGCACCTCCTTTTTGGCTAAGTGTTTCTGAAAAAAGACCCTGTGAGTATATGATACCCACTTAATCTAATGTTTTCAAAAAGGGCAGAAAGAAATCTGGTTTTTAAACTCTCACCTCACACATGTAGAACATAATTATATAAAAATGTATATGAACTTTACTTATTATGGCCATTACAGAAAAATAATGAAGAGCAACACCTTTCAGAATTAGATTGGAATGTAAACCTGGACAGCCCAGCTTTCGCATTTCTGTAATTATTTGGTTATGGTATGCTTTCTTGATATAGACAGAACTGTGGACATAACAAAGGACATGGTAGTAATGCAACTAAACCCTTTAGAAGTGCCTGAAACACTTTTATCTCCGCTAACAGCTTGGCTACTGCAGTATATAGTAGCACACGCATAGCAATAAACTCATGGAACAGAGTCAGTTACGAGGAATAAACCTCATCAAGTCTGCTTTGCCGTTCGATAAATTGAAGAGATGGTTTTGCTGTTCATGAAGCACAGAGTGTGTTTCCTCTGAGGCTGCCATTTCGGGCGCCGTGAGAGCCGCCTCCAATAGATAGGGTACAAATCAGGATTGGTTCTTTCTCGTCTTCCTTTTGTCTCCTTTGCTAGCTTTCTGCAATTCCAGATCTTTCAGCCGAGAGACGTGTGCGCTGCGCAAGGAAAGCACAAGGCATTACCACCGCGTTGCTATGGGGACTACGACAAGTCCGTTCGGCGCTCAGACAGGGACAGCACTACCGACGGGAGCGGCGCC
>NW_008685618.1:56981-89315 GCF_000695815.1 Acanthisitta chloris | reverse complement strand
GCCGCGGGGCGTGAGCCCCCGGGGTGTCAGACATCCCCCTCGCTCCCCCGTTTTCCTTTTTGTACCGCTGAAGGGTTGAGTGGCTCCTAACAGACCCCGCGGCCGCGTCCTGCCCGCTCATTTACATAACACTTGGGTGGAAATGCAGCTCTCTTGTCGCGAAAAACAAGATTAAGGAGTTGCTTTTTCAAGTAAAGCGTTTTTTTTAATGCATTTTAAAAGCCAGAGGTAGTGTTGGTCCTTCCTGTTTGTCGGAGTAGTTGCTGCTTCACGGAGCACGAGCAAGTGCTTTTTCTCTCACTCTGGACCTTACTCAGAGGCTGGGGAGGGAAGGGTCTGGTTCGGGAATGGGGCTCTTGTGAAGCAAAGCAAAACCCAAGCAAGCAAACTTTTTACCGTTTCTGCCGCGCGCATAATTTCCCTCTGAGCCAAACTATATCAAAACTTAAAATGTTTAAATAGAGTACCTTAACTTGCTCCTAACTGGAGAAAACAGCACCACGGTACTTTGTCGGGGAAGGAACATTTATGTCTGTCAGTGTTAGACTGTACTATTAGGATGTTAAAATTTATACAGTAATTTGTTGCTTATGAAGAGGATGTACTAAAAAGTGAAGAGAGTAGGTTGTATGTCGTTTATGTGAGGAGACAGTGTTCAGAGAGAGATCCGGGAATCATAACTCTGTGTGAAAACTGTTGTCTGCATGAGTCTTCTGCACATCTTCCTGGAAGGAGTCTAGAAAGACTTTGAAGGGAAAGGCTGTAGGATTTGTCTGGCTCTTGATTAAAAGAAGAGTATACAACTTGTGAACATCCTGTGGGTTGGTTGCTAGGGGCCTGCTCTCCTGTGTTTTCTTTACCAGATGCAATTGAAAGCAGTGCAAAATAAAATGTAGCGGAACTCTAAAAAATACATGTGTGTGAACAGAAGGCCTTACTCCAGAACTGCTTCAATGAGTGCTTGCTCTGTGCTACAGTTTGTGCTCCATGTTTGGGAGTACGTGCAGCCTGTTTCACAGCTGTATGCTGGTCTGTCCCACTGAGGAAGAGACTGCTTCTGAAAACTTGGGAAAACCTAGACATCAGTAGGAAGTTTGAAGGTAGGCAGTGCACCTGAAGTTTCACAGTTTCTCTTTGGGACCAAGTATGATGATGGGTAAGAAGATTCTTGGTTTGTGGTTTTTTTTATTAGTCCTAAATATGTCCTTAAGATCTCTGTGTCATGGTTGCTGTTTTAAAAAGGGGAATAAAAGAAGTTGAACTCTCCATTCAGTTCATTCTTAGCTTGTCTTAATCTGGAACTAGGAGGTCAGGAAAGGAAGTTGCATTCTCCTCAGGCCATAGGGTTAAGGAGATGGTCAGTTCCATGCAGGAGCTGAAAGGTGCCATGTCCTTTCTCCATGTGGTGATTACACTTGTTTTTATGTCTCTTCCTGGTGCCAAACTTAAACATACCCTTTCCCACCATGTGGGAAAAAACCCCCAACCCCATTGTCATGTGGTTGTTAATGGCAGTCTGTTTCTGTCTCTTATTGGCAATTACTCATTCTTGTTGGTGTTCAAGGTTCATAAATATCTCAAAAAGATCTATCACTTCATGTTTTGAACATGGTTTTTGCCAGGGTTTAAGTTTTTCCTCCTACTGCATCTTAGATCTAATCAATGTAGTTCATTTGTTCAAGCTGAATAATTTACTAGTACAGTGGTGTCTGTTTGGAAACATAAATGTTTATCAGAAAGTATATGCTTTTCATTTGCATTAACTATTAGAAAAGCTTCAAAAAGATCTATCACTTCATGTTTTGAACATGGTTTTTGCCAGGGTTTAAGTTTTTCCTCCTACTGCATCTTAGATCTAATCAATGTAGTTCATTTGTTCAAGCTGAATAATTTACTAGTACAGTGGTGTCTGTTTGGAAACATAAATGTTTATCAGAAAGTATATGCTTTTCATTTGCATTAACTATTAGAAAAGCTTTTATAATGCTTTTTGGTTTTTTTCCTTTTTATCTTTAGACTCTTAGGCTGACAAATTAACTTTACTTCCACTCATTATGTACGCATGTGGTACTTTGCAAAGGTTTTGTTAATTATTTCAATGGAATTTGTTGTCTCTGAATCACTAAAAGAAAGGAATGGTGTGTGATGATTTAGGCCAGGCAATGGAGGGGAATGGTACTCTTCTGTCTTGTTCAAGTAAACTAAGTTAAGTATCTTTCAGTCAGTACTTTTTAAATTCAGGCGTTAATGAACATGTTTAATCTTTTGCATCTTTTTCTGAAGAGCACAATCGTGTTAACTGACTACATGTACATTACTTTTGAAATAACACGTAAAGAACCTATCTGCAGAGCTGCTTCAGCTGTCTCTTATCTGGACTGTGTATATCAGGTAGTTCTGGAAAGAGACGAGGAGGATTGCATGTAATTGCTCTTGAAAATGCTCTTCCATGACCAAGTATTGTGCTTTAGCAAATTTGTGGAAACTCATGGACGGTTCTGTACTGAAATGCTCAACGTATTCACAAGACAGACAAAATCTGTTTACCAGGATTGCTTCTGTGCACGTTAAGATAGTCTCTTGCAACAGCAAAGGCTGCAAAGATTTCAGGTATTTGATGATGAAGACTTAGAACCATGTAAGCATGGAGGCTTACTTCTTGTCAACAAACTTCTTGATCTTGCATTGTGGTGGTACAGCTGCTGCTGGTTATTACACAGGCTCTTTGGGCGAAATCAAGCAAGGTCAGTTCAGCCCAGTGCCCCGTGCCCCTCGGTGGTCAGCAGTGGATGTCTGTGGTAGTATGTGCTTAAAGTCTCCATCCCAGAGTGCCCTTCCAGTTGCTATCAGTGTGTACTTTAGGGCTGTGTCATTTCTGTGTGTGGCAACCCTTAGTGGCTTTGTTTTTGGTGAACGAGTTTGGTGACTTTGAGGGAGGAGTGGACAGTTCACTGCTTAGTGACCTGTTTTGAATATACCAATCATTAGCTGTTTTGGGTACCTTCTGATTCCTGTGTGAGGAGAGAGGAAGAATACTTGATTCCTGTCCACTCCTCACCTGTCACAGTTTCATGTTCAATGGCAAATGAAAGGTGATTCTCCACCTTTATATAGATTATTGGTTAAATTATAAAGTAATAATTTTTAGCTCCTTTCTCTGTTCTGCCAGAATCAATAAATAGATGTAATGGTTTGATTAGGCTCTTACTTAAATATTGAAGTACATGTTTGCTTTTTGGTTCTGATCCAGTGTTTGTCCTGTATCAATGCATACGTTGCAGTTAGGTGTTTTCTAGTAGATGCTTGCCATTTTTTTGTCAGTAATGTGGATATGATTTATGTCTTCAAGCACTCCCATAGACATGAAGTTTATGCATAAAAAAGCCTGTGTGTGAGGTTTTGTTTTGTTCCACCCCCATATTTACTTTGAAATAGCAGATTTATTTTCAGAACTTGATCAAAATAATTTAAATTTGGAAACATAATGCATGTGTACAATACTATAATTTAGTTTGTAAGGTCAAGTACTTGAGAAGTAAGCAATGTGAGAGTAGAAGGGAACTACTGCATTCAGTCTTGTTCACATTCCCCATAACAAAAAATGTGTTCATCTCTTCAAGACTGCTCATCTTTGCAAAATAGACAGATCTGTTGTTATTGTCACTCTTCAATATTTTGTTTTCTCAGTATTCTCTGAAACAGTTGCAGTTATTTCTACAAGGGTGAAGCAGTGCATTTTTTCTATAATGTCATGTCTTAGCACACCAGCAGGCGTCTTTTCCCATTTGCTAGGACAGTTGGAGATGTTGCCATCAGCTAGAGAATACAGCACCCACAGCTGGTTGGTAAGAGGAGGTGTGTGAAGTATTGTCCAAAACTAGCTTGCTTAGTTCATGTAAGTTTTGCCTGTGCCTTGAGCCCAGACTGTTGGCCTTGCTTTGCGCCGGAGGATATGTTGGTGGTGTGTGCAGTTTTGCTGACACAGTTCTGATGTGATGGTTTCCACAGGTGTGTGCTCACAGGTGGCTGCAACAGCAAGATTTGCTCTCAAAGAGCTCTTTTTGCCCCTCTTAAATCCCTCCAACATAGCAGTGGCTGTTGCAGTATGAACTAGTAGTATTTCTCTCGTCTTCTGGCCAACTCCATAAAATGGAGAAACATGGGATGTTTTAATTAAAACAAAAAGTATATGCCGTTTTCAGTTTTGGCTGTAAGTTAAAGTTGCACCAGTATGATACATTTTGCAGTGCTATTTACCTCGGTTTATATCTAAAGAAAGAATAGCAATTTCCCTTTAATAGTCTCACAGAGGTTGAGAGTGCTGTTTGGATGTTGTAACTCAAAGACATTATGATAGTGATTAACATTTTGATGTGCCTTAGATGTCATGTGGGCAGGGGTCATTGGGATGTTGAGGGGAAAGTAATGTGTTGCTTGTAATTGCATGGTCTGTGTTTCTGATGGGTCTGTCACACAAGGCTGCTTTCTAGCAGCTCCAGTGTCAGGGAGGCCTGTTGTAGGTAGTGGATGGCTAAGCTGGCCCAGGTGAATTGACTTTGTCTTGTGACCTGAAACTGAATGGCTGCTTATAGCAGAGGAACAGCTCTGGGGTGGTTGAGGTGAAGTAATCCTTCCTGTTTAAAGGAAAGTTGTCCAAAATGTGAATGTTTTAAAGTGCTTGCTTTCTTGAAATTCTTGAAGTGGTATGGATGGTGTGAGCTGCCTGTTGCTTCTCTGGAGAAGCAGCACTGGGAAGTCTCTGAACTCTTCAGTGTGGGCAGGCTGAGGTGAAGAAGTGTACTCAGAGAGCAGGGTGTACAGCTGAACACTTCCTCAGCACAAGGTCTGCTTCCTTACCAAGGAAGGAGGGCACCTCTGAGGGCAAGCTGAGAGATGTATACGTACTGTGGTGAGACCTGGCCTCGTGGAGCTGTGGTTGTGGAGAGTGGGACATTAGGGGAGTATTACAGTAAAGTTGTAATAATTTCCTCTAAACTCTTCATGAACCTCAATCAATGAGTCTTGCCACTGCAGTATCATAATAGTGAATTCTTTCCTTTCTTGTTATCCCTCTTTACTCCTGGCTATAATAGTGAATTCTTTCCTTTCTTGTTCTCCCTCTTTACTCCTGGCTCTCTTTGAAAATTAAAAACCTGGGATTTGGGGATAATTGTTGTGCTTGTTTCCATGTTCCCTTCTCCTGTTCTTTCAGTCTCCTTTTGGTCTAATGCTGAAGCTTGCTGTTACCCCTCTTCAGCACTTCTTCCTTTGGAAATGTTGCTCTGGATAGTTGGGAAGGTGGGAGGGGACCTTTATGTGATAGAGGTTACCAGAGACTTACCCCCATGTGTTTTCACACAGCTGTGGTTGTCAAAGAGCTTAAGGGTGGTGATGGAGAGCTGATGGCACATGAAGTTTTAGTGGGTCCTTTTGATGGATTGAAGTTCTGAGCTTGGCCATGCAGAGTCAGGGTTACTCAACTGTGGCTTTGTGTTCTTGTAGGTTGTGGCAATTGCTCTGACTTTCAGAGGGACAGGAGCTGCAAACCTTGGGTGTGTATTGTTGACAGTATCTGCTTTAACTCTGCCCTCTTTGACCTGCATAATGTCCTTACTGCACATGTTGCGTCTGTGTTCTCACAGATGCTAATGAATACTTCTGGAGCACGTGTCTTTCAGGATAAAGTCTACCATGTTTATTTAAAGATGAAACTCTGTTTAGATCTGCTGTAGCATGCAGGATCTGCCTAGGAGTTTGCTGTATTGCAAAACTGCATGTGAAATGATACTACTCTCTTTATGTAAAATGTGTGATGTACTTTATAAGACAGAATGTGTGTCTGTATATATCTGCAGAAATGAAAATAGTCACAGTGTTTTCAGAACTGAACAGGCTACTTCAGGACGAACTACTTGTCTTACTAAATGACTGATAAGCCCAAAACACTATAAGCCAATGGGGAAGAAAAGGTTTCAAGCTTTTCCCTGACTTCCCTTTTTAGGAGGCTGAGCTGCTCAGTGTGTTCCCTGGCAAGTGCAAGCCTTTTCAGCACTGTGCGTATTTCATGCTTGGGAAGTTGCTCACTAGCTATTGCAGTAGCTGTGAAATCTAACATTTCTTTGCTAGACCTGACAATAGTGGATACATACTTTTGTTGACTTCTCCATTGCCTAATAAGGCTGGGTCTATAAAAGAATATTTTCTTTAGTGCTCAAGGCCATAACCACTTTATAATGATAACCGAAACTGCAACTATGGATTCAGGCCTCGATGAAGAAATGTTAGTCGTCTTTTGTGGCAAGTGTGGCCCCATGTAGCTTGGCATGGTGTTGAATCTCTGCTGAAGACAGAATGTCTACACTTTCGCTTCACCAAGTGCTGCGTCTTTGCTAAGCTGTGTTACTTGTGGCCCTGAGCTTAGGCCAGGTGGTTGGCAAACCTGCAGTTTGCCAGGAGTGCTTCTTATATCTCATCACTTTGTTTTAATTCATGCAATGATGCTCAAAGCAAGAGATATCTGGCAGAATAGAAAAGGGCCCTGAAACTGATCCTGGAGATACCCTTGTGGGAGTGATTTGTAACGTTTTTTTCTGAGTTCCGCTATGGCAGTTTCTCCTGCTGTTGCCAGAGCTGATGAATATGTCTTCAGATCTGTGGCATTTCTGTGAGTGGGTGGATCACTGCAATGACAGGTAACATTTTTTTCTTTACTGTAGAGTGCAATAGTGATGGTTTTTATGGATCTCGAGGGCATCTTCAGCATCCTTTAAATTCTGCTCTGTCAAAGTTGCTGTGGTGTTTGGTTCTTTTTCTCTTTTTTCTTTTTTCTTTTTTTTTTCCTGGAAACTTTTGACACCATTTCTTTCTCCACATGCCTAGGCAGCAGAGCCTTTTGGATATTTTAGGAAGATGGTATTTGAAATAATCAGTCTGTCAGGAGCACAATGTTTGGGAATTGCTTTTCTCCAAACTTGCCACTTGTTGCAAGAGTCCTGGGGGAGGGAGACAGTGATTCTACCTGCTATGCTTCCCCCACCTGGTCCACATTTAAACTTCTCTGTGCTGCCACAGTGGAGGCAGATGCACACCCTTGTGACAGGTGTCTGGTAGGAGGTGGCAGTTATATCCCTCTGCTTTCATGGTGTGTTAGTTGCATTATCTGTGGTAGCAAGTGGATTCTGACTGTGCTGTCTGTGGTCCAGTTAAGAGCTGGACTTAGTCACTGCTTGACTTCCTGCTTGCTGGATGTTGTCTTGCCCTGTACTTGCTCCACACTACCAGCTGGTCCTTAAGGGCTACTTCATGTTCATGAAGCATGTCAAGAGTAGCATGCAGGCTTTGGTAGCCCCTTAGTAAAACAGTAGTAGTTCTAACGAGGTTTTGACGTGAGGGGTCTTCAGGGAAGTGATGTGTGAAATAGGTCCTACAAAGAATCTCTTAGATGGGCTGTAATACACAGATGCCTGAACTTTATATTTTTTGAACTCGTAATACAGAAGTGTTTCTGTTAGCAACCCTGATTATCTCCACAAGGGCAGTTTCTTAGGTTATCTAGGTGTTTAACTTAATTTGGACAGCTTTACATATCTGAGTTCACTAAAACTAGGGCAGTTCTTAGACATGGATTGCCGTGGCAAAACAACTTTGACATTCACAGTTAAAATTGATTTGTTTCCAGGATGTACTGGTTTTTTGTCTCCTCTTCAAGGCCAAATTGAATGGGGCTTTGAGCAACCTGGTATAGGGGAAGGTGGCCCTGCCCATGGCAGAGGGGCTGGAATTACATGACCTTTAAAGTCCCTTCCAACCTAAACCATTCTATGATTTCAGGTTTTGTGTTTTATTGCTAGCTTTATAGCTTATTGCCATGGTAAATCTTGCAAATTGTTTTGTCGTTATTTGTCTTTGGAACACTGTTATGCTTGACTGTTTTGAAATCAAGTAATTCCTGAAATACAGCAGAAAAGAAGTGGGCTGATACTGGAGTAACTGGGGGTCAAACTTCAGCTCAGCCATTACTGCTGTTTGGCTGTGCCTGGTGGGAGCACTAGATAACATGCAGTGTGACTCAGGGGCACAGGCAGGATTTCTGTTTGAAGGGTAGAGGTGGGTGGTGTCCCCTGTCACGGGGTGGATGTGTGGCTGTCTAGTGAGGGGAGCTGCGTGCTGTGGTTGCTGGCTGCCTATGTAGGAGGTATGTACAGTCATCCTGCTCAGCTTGCAGTTGTTTACATGGGCTGTGGGAACCTTTCAAAAGGGTGCTGGGAATGACTGGAAAAACAAAAGCTTGTTTAGTGGCACAAAAGAAATGTTAGCGTTTTGGTCCTTCTCATTCCTATTGTTTGTTTACACTGCAGTGTGGTGGGAACAAAATTGATTGTGTAGGTTAGGCATGACCTAGCAAAGAATAAAAAGGAGAAGCTTATCATGAAAACAATTTATGCTTCCTTCATAAAGTATTTTCAAACCTTGCAAAGATTGAGGGTGCCTGAGATATTATATTCACTTGTCCTTTATGGGGTTGTAATTTCATTTTGTATTTGACCTGCTTAGTTGCTGCTGAAAGGAATGGTTCCAAGCAGTTTATAGCTTGACCTCTTCCTGTGCCTAGCTATGGATTTAATCTGACTTTTTGGTAATTCATTTTGTGCTGTTGGTTTTCTACCGTTGTAGTTTCCTGAATTTAAGTGAGAAGGGGACTAAAAATCCAGTTGAGTTGGCTCAGTGTGACATGGGATGTGCGTTAGAGCTGGCACGGGGGATGCACAGCTGTCACTGAATCCTTTGGGCACTGGCTGGTCAATTAGATCAGCTTAGCTACGCACTGAAACCTCATGGTTGTGGCTTGATGATCTGCTGAAGTCAGTGTGGAGTATGTGCTGTAACCAAAAGGGCTGATCTTGTTTGCCCTGGCACTTTCTGGCTTTTGTGGTTGTGCTATCCACTTCTCAAGTCCAGCTGGTTGTGAACCAACATGACTGCTACTGCTGCCTCACTTCTTAGCCTTTTCAGTAAAATAAGAGTGGTATTGCCCCTTTTAACAGCAAGACAAATTAAAGTAATCTAGAAGTCTTTATAATCCTTATACTAAACTGCAGAAGTATTGTCGTACGTATCATACTGTAAACTATCTGCATGACATAAAACACCGTCAGCTACTACTGCCAATTCAGCCTATAAAATTGAGCATATACTTGATCTTCAAAGCATTTTCCTGGAGTTATCTTCATATCACAGTCGTAAGTGTGCCAATCTGGACAACTAATCCTTTTATTCAGTAGAGCTACATTTAACACAGTGATCAAAGCTGCAGTGTGCAGAAATATTAGTATTCAAATCTGTAAAACACGAGGGAAACAAATTGTTCTATGAGCAGTAGAGCTAACAGAACCTGGTTTCCTGTGGATTTGTATTCTCTTGTCCACTGCTGTATCCCGCCACTGCAGGAACAGAGTCCTCATTACTGTCCTATTATCTTCTGTGACCTCCCTTATCACAATATGTTCAGATCCTGCAGCCTGGCTATTACGCTACTCCCTGTAACCTACCACGTTTTTTTCATCTTGCTAGCTGGGCTAAAGGCAGCATGTGCTGTGCTGGCTGCTGCCAAAGAGGGGAAAAAAATTCGTATCTGAGGATTCTACTGATTGTAGAGGTGAGAGTTTAACTTTTGTTCTATTCTCTCTGCCTATTAGTTGCTGTCTTCCCAAAAGAAGTAGGATTCCATTGTAGGGCACATGTATCTTTGTCTTTTCAGCATGACTTTCACAAACTCAAGCTCTGCCAGGGAAGGTTTAGGTTGGATATTAGGAAGAGATTTTTTACAGAGAGTGCTCAGGCATTGGAATGTGCTGCCTGGGGAGGTGGTGGATTCACCATCCCTGGAGGTTTTTCAAGCTGAGACTGGATGTGGCGCTTAGTGCCATGGTCTAGTAACCACGGTAGGATTGGCCTCCATGATCCTTGAGGTCTTTTCCAACCCGGTTGATTCTATGATTCTATGACTTTCTAGAAAGGTGTAATCATGTATAAAGCTTCAAGCCATTCACAATTCAAGTTGAGTCTTAATTGTTGTTAAAATTTATCATACTGCTCAAGAAAACATGTAATCCTTTTTTAAAAGTCTGTTAGGTTTCTAGTTTAAGTGATTATTTTTTTCTCTTTTCTTTTTAAATTTTTGAACCATGTTTGGGGGGCTCTAAGCAATTGTTGCATGGAAATGTATTACCATGCATAGTTATGAATTTCATAGTAATATTTTCTATTATTTGCGATGTTTTAACCTCATAGTTTAGTTAAATAGAATCTTATTGTTATAAAACTCCAGTTACAGGTTTTTTTTCCCCCTTATACCTTTGTATTATTTACTCTGCACCTCTCAGTTACAGTTAACAGACATTATCTTTCTGATGATTTTTGGCACCCCCTTTAAGATGCCTGTTATCAAATCTCACCTTTTTTGGAGCTGTTTTAGTTCAATTATCATTTCAAATGATTTTTACACTGCACGCCTGCTTAGAGTACTGAACATTTACGAAGTGCCTCCTTAAAATGCTGTATTCAGTTTGTAATGTACCAATTATAATATTCTCCAAAACATTTAATATAAATCCTAACATTTTACTGAATGTTATTCTTCTATGGACTATCCAGGGTGAACATGTCTCTTTCTGAATCCATTGTTAAAATTCAGGAAGTTGGTGAGTAAAATATTCACCCTAACACGCAATGCCTCGTTGATCTTTTTGTCTGTCATGTAGTTCCCATTTTATTTAGCTTGGTTAGACTATATGAAATTCTTAAGGTTTCCTTCTCTTGTGTTAACCTTAATAGTTTTCATGTGAGTGAATTTTGCCACTTTTTGATTTCTGGGCCATTAGGGAATATGTGATGTAGTTCTAGTACAGAACTGTGGCCTTCTGCTGTTAACCCTTTTCTGCAAATTAACAGACCACTTAGTGCTTCTTCTTCTGAGGCTTTGTTGCTGGCATCTAAGCACAAATGATGTTCCCCCCGACACCAATATTAATTTTACTTAATGTCTTCTTCAGACTTTGGGGGAGGCTTTTTGAAAGTAATTTTTTCTGCAATTTCTCCTTAGTTCACTGTTGTTATAAAACTCTATCTGCCTAAAAAAGCATAGTTTCCTTTCCAGAAACCGTGCTGTGTATATTCTCTGATACCAACCTGCATATGTTTTACAATAGCATTTTCTAAACAATTGTTGCAACTAGCTTGCTGGCGTGTGAAAGGCTTATTTGTTTGTAATGTGTTAAATCATATTTACTGGCTCTTTCAAATGTAGGTAAAAACTGCGTTTTCTCTCATTCTATTACTACGTATTTTAGTAGGAGGTTAATTTTAAAAAAATATTTTCAAATAGTTTTTTCTCTTTGCTCCTATGAAATCACTCAGTTCTGGTTTCTGGTAATAAAATGAGAAAATGCAAAAGTACCATATTTTCTCCATCTGAGGTGTTAACGGTTTAGGTTTGTTAGTTCTGTTCCATTTTCCCAAATTGTGTAGTGGAGTGCTGGCAGCCAAGAAACTTGGGTATTGAGGAAGCCTTTCTTAGACCTTGAATTTAGTGTTCAGGAGATCTTGAATTTGGATGCCAGAAACACTGAGATGTGCAATGGAAAGGGAACAAACAGGTGCTTAGAGGTCTCCCTAATTAGTGAACAAGCTGATGCCTGTGACATGTTCTTCCATCTATCTTTCTACATCTGTTTTCAGGAAGGAAAACAACCTGCAAGCAAAACTTAGTGAGCAATTTAGATTTTCTGAGGAGAAAAATAGCAGCCAGGACTGCTTGGTAGAAGACCCTTCTGCTGCCTACTAAGAGCTTGTGCAGGCGCAGTGTCTGGGAGGCAAAGCCATGAAACTGCTGTCAACATTTTGGTGGAGAATAATCAGTAATATTATTCCAGTAGAGAGATAATTTTGTAACTAATGCTTTGAATGAAAGGTCAAGCTCATTAGAGCAAAACATAAAATATTTTATCAAGCTGGCAGTTTTGGGAGAGAGATCCAAAAATTAAATTATTTTTTTCTGTATTTTAATTGGAATGCTCTGTTTTCAATTGTGTTTATTAAATAGTTTTAAAACAGAAGAACTTCCCCGCTGGGTCACGCTGGCATTCATTCTTCCTAGCCTCGTATCCTGTGTCTGATAGTCATAAAAGACAAAATCGTGTTCAGGAACCCAGAAGTTCCCTAATTATTCACATGACCCCTCTCAAAAACATGTGTAAATGGATGCTTGGAGAGCATTCAGAGCAAGGTGTTAGATGCTTTTCATTTCGTGCTTGCTCTCCGGCTGCTTTCAGTGTACGGAATATTTGAGCCAGAGATTGTTTCTGTTTATTTAGAAACACTTGAATGATTTCCCTTCTGATGGTTTGTACAATTTCTCCTTGAATCCTTGTAAATCTTTCATCTCTGCTGCATCCTTTTGCCGCAAATTACACAGATCTGCTAGCTATTGCCTGCAGAGTCACTCATGTTTGGAAGGTGGCTCCTGCTAGCTTCATTAGCTGCTGCCCGTTTGTGTTGGAAGGGGCAATGAACAGTCAGCTACTGTCCTTTGCTTTTCATGTCACTTGCCTCTGGCATAGTCCCTTGAAATGAGGCTCTTTGTTCTGAAGGAGGCTGTTTTTCAGATGCCAGTTCTTATATATTTAAGTAGTTTTTGCTGAAACAGTGCACATCTGCAAGATGACAGGTACTTCTTCACTCTGTGATTTTTCTTGTAGAAGCTAGAGGTGCTGTTGGGGCAGCAGTGCTTGCTAGTGTTTGAGGATTGAGCCAGCCCTAGGAATGCCCACTGCAACTGAAGTGTAGCCTATAGGGGGGATGTTTGAAGAATTGTTTGGCCCTGTGGAAATGACCAGGACTAAAGTAAGGATGAGGAATTCTCATTTATGTCTCCAGGAAATGGCAACTCCTGTGTAGTTCTTCCCATAGTCATCTTTTAATGTGGTTAGACCATCACGTTAGCAACTCTGAAGTGTCAGTCTAATGATCTATGGATCATAAATAATAAAGAAACACTGGGATCTATTGGAAATGACAAATACCAAGTTTGCTGGGTTAGCATTGCAACTGTTGCAACCAAATAGAGCAAACAAAAATTCAGCTCTTGTAATTGAAGTTGTCTTTTGATCTGTGGTATTAGTAGTTCATTGTCAACTTCCATTTTTTAATTATCATCCTATGTGAGTACTTTGAAGAAAAGTAAACTTAGTTCTTACTTGTTTTCTGTATGCCTCTAAAGCCTTTATTTTACATGGTGGTTTGTAGAAGGTCTATAGGAATAGATTATGTATAAAAACTATTCTTGTAGAATCTATTTATGCATTTCTACTTGTAGAAATGCATAAGAAATTGATCCTGCAAGCTACATCTTGACATCTTACTAAGGTGTTAAAGGCTTGTAACTTACTGTTTAAAATACTAGTTACTATTTAAATAATAATTATAGGCTTTTTTTAATTTATAAAAAACAAATTTCACTGTCAAATTGATTGCTGTATTGAGGAAAAATCTAAAGGTGCTTGTGATGATTTTTAACTCGGTGGTTTTGTGTTGCCACTAGTGATAGGCTATCCTATTAGTTCTTGTGGAGTGCTGGTGAAGATAAATGAAAACCAGGTCTGATCCTGCAGTCACTTAACTTTGGCCATAAGAATACCTGTGGAAAGTCAAGCATCTGCATAATGTTTGCTGCATCAGTAGCTACAAATGTAAATTTGTCCGACTCCTTAGTGATGTACCTTTATTGCCTCAGAAAAGAACTGATTGTTAGTTTTTCATTGATAATACAGTCTAAAAAGTATTGTGAACTTTTCATTAGTCTAAGCTTTTATTTATTTATTTGGGAGAGTAAGAAGTTAATCTCTGAAGAGCAGGATTTTTTCAAGTACTCTGAAGTAATTCAGGAACATAAATTCCATTGACTTTATACTGTGAGAGGAGTAGAATTGAACTGGAGCAGAGGCTTTTGGAAGTTAAGCAAGCTGAGAAGTGCAATTGCAAATATCAGGCAGTGTATTGTGTTACTCTTGTATGGATCTTCTTAAGCCTAAATGAACATTTGACTGTAAAATTATTGAAAGACTTGGTCAGGGAAGGGCAGGAAGAATTAGCAAAGTGTGACTTCAGAACTTAATTAGGAAAGTATTATATTTACACTGACTTTTAGTTGCTGTTTGGAAGTCTTGTTTAGTTTCTCTGAAGGAGAATGTAGGAAAAGCCTTGTATAACTCTGTTTAGAATCAGTGTCTTTGCAGTAGTTTTCGTGCTGTTTTCTTTGCCAGCACATGTTAGTGGTGTAATAGTAGGCAAAGACTCCAAAGTCCAAGAAAACCTTTAAGTTGAAAACTTTAGAAGATGGCCAAAACTTTACAATTAAATAAAATTGCCTGTTCAGTTTTGCTATGAAGTTTGGTGGTACTTTGTTTGGTTATCTATTTGTTTGGCAGTAGCTAGGAAGTCTGCAAAACTTGTTGTATGACTCCTGTTTCAGCTGTGGGTTGTTTTTCTGTCCCATATCAGGCTGCTTGACTACTGTTTAATTGAAAAGTTTTGTGTGCTATTGAAGTGTTATTGTTAGAATAAGCACTTAATTCCAGAAGGAGAATATAATCTCATGGCTTGATAGTGAGAAGTCATAGTGTAGAGGGAGGAATGCTATCTCTGTCCTAGATAGCAGACTTGTTTATTTTATAAATACAGATGATTTTTTTCTGAATAGCAAAGGACAGAACCTTGGCTGATTGAGTGAGGACAAATATTTTAGTGTCATTCTGTTACGAGAACTTTAACTTCTAATTCAAATGCTACATCCAGTGGAAAAATGGGAATCTTGTCCTGGAGAAGTTGCAGTAACAAGGATGCAACTTGATTATTTTTGCTTGAGTCATTGTGCCTATAAAAAGCCCAGTAGTAGCACTGCACTTGGCAAAAAGAAGCAGATGAGAAATGGCAGCAGAAGAATGATTTCAGATTCCTTCTATACTGGATTGCCACTAAGACAAGGAGTGTTGCACTGTTAAATCCAAGTAAGAGTATGTGTGCTTTTTCTCCTCAGATACTATTTTGCTCTATTATTGGTGTAAACATTTTATGCAGCTACAATACTTGTATGTTACTGTTGGTAAAATTGCCTTTCACAGATTCTCAATATAGTGGTTTAGAGCCAATATCTGCCTGCTTTTTTATCTAGCTGGTGGTAACTAGATGGAAAGCTGTTTCACTTTGGGGTTTTTTTTCCTCATTTTTGGTAGCCCAGTCTCTAATTGCAGAGTAATGGAGCTGACCTCTTAAGGAAGCAAGTCTAGAAATTGTGAGTGGGGGAGGAGACTTCATTTTAATCCTGATTAATTTCTGATATTGTGCAGCTGAAGTTACTAAGGCAAAAGTACTGATGTTGCTTGGAGGGAGTTTGTGGCCGTAGTCTCGTTGCAGCTGGTTATGGAGAATGGTTAAACACACACAGCAGCACTGAGCACTGGGGAATCACATTCAGACTTTCAGCGTAACTGAAAGCAATGGACACAAGTGCTTACAGCACTTTTGATCTTTGCTCTCTACAGCTCTTCTCATTGCTTTTGTTTGTCAAATCCAAATTAATCCTTTCGGTCCAAACTGAGTGTGTCCATTGAGTGATTTTGTTGTTGTGGTACATAATTGTGGCGGCCTCTTTATTACAGGTTGCCAATGTTGCATAGGAAGCTTTGCATAAATAATTAATATGATAAATTTGAGCTTTTGTTGGGGGATCCCTTCAGCAAGTGTCCTAAACTTTTCTGTTGATGAAAGTTTGCATCACACTTGCTGTGTTTTAAAAAGTCAGTGCAAAGGTTTGTTATCAGTTTAAGGAAGTGGAAAAGTTAACAGATTTTAGAACTTTTGAGTTGGTGATTTTTAAGAAAGCATAGTTAAGTGCATTCTACAAGGTTTCTGATGTTTCATAGACTAACAAAAGGTTGCTTTATTAGTAGCTTTAATGAACAAATCGCTTTATTGGCTTAGACATACTGGTTGCTTTGTCGGTCAAAACAGCTATGGGTTCTTGTTTCAATTCACCATTGTGCTAGAGTAGAGAAGTGATAGCCATTGACCTTCTGTTAAAGCACAATAAAAAGTTTTTTGTGAAGAAGGAAAGTGTGCAGGGGAAAGAGCAATGCAGTACAGTGTCTTGAGTTCAGCAACGTAAAAATCAAGAGACCATCTACATCTCCTGTTGCTTTTCTTGCTAGGTGGCTTAGTATAGTGAACCACCTGAAACAAGAAGAGGCAGGACTGACTTTCTGAAGGCTGTTTCTTGTGGAACCTGTGTGTAAAGAAAGAAGGTATTTATATTGTAACTGTAAGGAAGCATATTAAGTAGGTACTCATTTAGTCCTGAATGGAAAGTGTTTCAGCCTTCAAATAGTTTCTTATTGATTGTCTGACCTGTTTTATTAAGTGATTAACACACTTGACTTAACCATAGCCTTTGGTTGAATTAAGTGACCTTATTTTATTTCTAGAATTACTTCCTAAGAATTTATTTAAATGAGCCGATAGTTTTGGTGTGGTGTGTTTTGGTTGGTTTTTTTTTTCCTGGCTGTATGCTTAAGGCACAGAAGAAATTTGTTAGATGCTGTAAACTTTTGCTGCTGCTGATAATTAGTTCTTAAAGTTGATGTCTGTGTAATGAAAAGATGCTAGATTAAGTGGGATGATGTTGCAGTCTGCCAGCTCATTTTTGGAGTTATCACCTTGCTTAAAAAGCTTATCATTTTATTTGCAAAAGATGCACATCTTCCTGTAACTATAGGATAATAGTGTTGTGGTTGAAGTGGGGGATTCAGATAGATTTGCCAAATGTATTTACATTACATAACACGTGAAGTTATAATCATGATTAAAAGGATTAGGGACTTTCTTTTTAATGAAAGCACTGTATGAGAACAATTTATCCTTGTCTGCACATTCTTTTTTTTAAGGATGGTGGAGTATAGTGCAGCATAGTTGTTCTGTAGCTGTCTGATTTCTGGTTTGCAGATTGGCACTTGTCATTTGGTGGGAACAGCTGCTGAAATACCTTTTACACTTCAGTTATACTTCGGGTTTTGTTGTAGGTTTTATGCTTAGTGGTTATGGTGTGTTTGGCCTAGTTAGTAGTGGTAACTCTATTTGTATCACAATAAAGTGTTTGGATTACTGTTTTTCTTATGGAGCAGTTTTGTGCCCTGATGCACTCCTAACTCCTCAGGAAAGGCATGTTTTCTTTGCAACAATTGGAGTAAACAATGACAAGCAGCAAAGCTCTCCTTGCAGCATTTATTCTTGCATAAATTTATCTAGCTTTCGTTTTTGAGACAGTTTGTTGCTGCAAACTTGTTTTTGAGATTAGGAAAGAGATTGGGCAAGTTTGCATAAGGACATGTTGAGGAGAAGCAGCACACTGAAGTGTGTGTTCAGAGTGTGTTGCTGATCCTGTTCAGAGGGGAGCTGAGTTGCCATCTGGTTAACAGCTGTAGCCTAACAGTGCTATTTAGAGGAAGCATCTTTTGGCTTTTTAGTTTTCTTCTGAATCCTATAGCATTAAAATGTCATTAATGTAAAATTTGCATGGAGGAAACTCAGAGCAGGAAAAAGCACATTTTTCATTTCCCCCTTCCATGAGGAGATGAGTGGGATATTTGAATGGCACTGTGTGCAGTGGCCTGTTTCCTATCTCTTCTGGTTACTGCCTTCCCCACTTTTCCTCTTTCTGTGGTCGTTCAGCATGTGCTAGGAGCTATGTTTTGCTCTCTAGTGCTTTCTTTGTGCTATCTCCCTATCTCCTTCTGGCTGTAGTTTTTGTCCTCTCCTCTCTTACTTGTCCAGTTCTGCCCTCCCACCCTTGTTTGACATTTTAATACTGTTTCAGTAGTTTTATACCTCTTCAAAATATTTGGTTTTCCTTTGTGAGCTTAAAAATTGCTTGAGTCAGCCCTGATTTTTAAAGGAGCTGCCTCTTCTAGAGGTTGTGTTAGCACCTCCTTCTGCTGGATGCTCAGAGATATTACTCAGCAGTTCTTTACTTGTTGATGACTGTGTACCTCAGTTCCCCAGTGTTCAAATTTTAAAGGTGATTTGTGTGCTCAGAATTGTTTGGAATCAATTAAGGGTATCTGAGGTTTTTGAGGGTATAAGGGTTTTATATAAATATATGTATATATATAAATACTGTAAAATTAGTCATCATGCAGCAGTTGACTAAACATAATTCATAGATGTAAATTCTTCTGAGTGATGGAATTGAAGAGTTTGTATGGCTTTAAATAATGCTTTTAAAGTCTTCATACTACTCTATGGAGAGTTGTGTTTTAGCAGCCCACAACTGGGGAGTTGGTTTTGAAGTTGTGCTGACATATGTGCACCCATCTGTAACTTGAGTATGTGGTGCAACTGGTGCCAGCTGTACATGCGAAAGAAAACTGGTAATTCTGGTGCAGTTTGCACTGGAAAGATAAGTAAAGGTAAAGCAATAAGACAGATTGCAGAATTTTAGCTGTCTAGAGCTGAGCTGCAGTTAGTCTTTTCATTATACATTGCTTTGTCAATATCAACTTCCTAAACATTCATCTCAATATCAACTGGTAGCACACAAATTGCATATATTGAAGAAAGAATACACAACCAACATCTGTTTGTTTTTAAACCAGCAACCATCTGCAACATACAATCAAACTTGTATTGTTTAACCCTCACATATCACTGCATCTGTAACAAGAGGAGTGCATTTGATATTCATCTTTCAAAACTTACACCTCAGAACACTATTGCCCTAGACAGCTAGTAAAATTCTTGAATATCGTGCATGAACGGCTGCAATACAACATGAAAAATCCATGTAGTGGCTTAGCATTGTGCCTAGGAATCTATACAGAAAATGATTGAACATTGCCAGCTATAGTGGGAAATGGCATGTGTAAGAAATTTCTCTCCAACCCTTTTCCCTGCCATCAAAGCTCATGATCAGAGCCAAACTTTTTTCAGGTGAATTTGCACCAGATAGTACCAGGCCTTGCAGAGCAACAAATGCAAAGCTTTCCAATGAATCTTCACCATTCTATGGTAAATATTTGCTCTCCTGCCTGCTAAAATCAACAAAATCTGTGGATCTTACATATTCACTTACCAGAATGTAATGTGCTCAATGCAGTTCACCAAATGTTTTTATGGGAGTAAAGGGAAGGAAAGCAAGTAAGTGCTAAGCACCCAAGTGAACACACATCTACAAATGAGAAAAGACTTAAACACTCTATTCTTTCTGGTAAGCAAGGTGTCAAGAGGAACTGAGTAGTTGGAGTTTAATCAAGGTGATTCTAAAGGAACCTTCACAAGACAAATCTGGGTCTTTAAGTATGGGATTATGCAGCCTATCATGGCCTCAAGAGAGGGGATTTGTGGAATGGCATACACTTTCCCATTTCTTTACATCTTCAGTATGTGACATGGAATAGTAATTGTCTGTTCTGCCCTTCTTGAATGACAAAAAGGCCTGTTCACTGTTGCCATCTTCCTAGAAAAATCTCTTTCCATTCTACAAGTTTTCTGCCTCCTCGTATTAGTCCAGATGCAATCAGAGCTCATATTCTTGGCTTGAAGTTGTTCTGGGTATTGTTGTCTGTCTTTTTGAAATCTGGAGGTCTTCTGTGCCTGGTCTGTTCAGCTGTATTAACTTGACTAATAGAAGAACCTTTGTTGTATCAATGCTTCTAACACTGTTCTCCAGACCAAAATTGTCTTAGAAAACTCAGTTTCACTTAATTTGAGCAGAATGTTAAGCTGTCCTTACCATGTTCAGTTTCCCCAGCTTAGAGTCTAGTACGGCCTTGAGTGAGACTGTGGTTCATTTGGTTTCCATAGGGCATCTGCCTTGCTAATTGGAAGTTATTTTTAACTTGCATGGCTGCCTTTTTCATCGGTCTTTTGGAGGTGGAAGACCAGACAGAGCAGCAGCGAGATAGTTGGAAGAACTGGGGTTTCTATTCCTAGCTTCTGCCACTGACTTCCTCTGAAATTCTCTTACTTAGGAGCATAATATTCCATTTTATGCAATTAGCCACATCTGTCAGACGTTTTGAGGTCTTTGCTATTGAGTGCTTTTATTTGTTTCAGGGGATCACAGTCCATGATGACAGTCCATGATGACTTTGTGGACAAGAAGCAGCAGCAGTAGTTCCCCATTCTGCATTGAAGCAGCTGTCTGTAGTTTATGTAATAATCTTAATGTATTCTTTAACGTATAACTGTTGTTTAATGGGAGCAGTATCTTCAAAATGAGTTACTTGTAGGTTTACTGGGCATTAGATGCTTTAAGGAAAATGGGGGTTTATATTAATTGCTAAAGTGTTTGTGGGACTGTTCCAGTAGGTGTTATTCTGTCCTGTTGGTGTTGTTCAAAACACATTTAATGGAACAAATACAGTTCTCACACCCAATATCCAAGACAGGCCCACAAACTCCAAATGAGATGTTACTCTGCTTCGTGGTACACATCCTATGTTTTTTTCACTGTCAAGGAAACAGCTTACTGCTATAGTTGCTGCATTAATCCATAATCCAATAAAGGGGATTTATTTGAGGGGTTGAAGGCAGAGAGGAGAAAAAAAATGTCTCTATAGTGCCCTATCGGCAATAGTTATGCTAAAAATAAGATATGCAAACACAGAGCCCTTCAAGAGCCCTTTCTCAGTGTGTGAGGCATACACACTAAACTTTCACAGTAAAATTTTAAGGTGTGATTATGTCCTTTCTCCTTAAGGAAAAGGCCACACCAACAAACCAAACTAACAACTCATCATGCCTAAGTTGTTGTTCTGTTGTTTCAGCTGTTACAAATGCAGGGATAACCAGACCACCACCTAAATCCATTCACTTGGCCTGCATTAAATAGCATATGATATTAAATGAACGTTGACCAGCCAGCTTTGGTCAGAACTACATCAGTTCAGTAACAACTCTACTGTAAAATACCTATCACACCTCCAGCAGCATATATGCACAGAAGTATGACCTTAAGAGTTTTGAATTTAAGCATGATGTAAGTATGTCTCATGTTGAAGCTTCCAACTAACTTAAATGTAGTAAAATGTTTGAATTAAAGCTATTCCTCATTGCAAAGAATGCATATGAAAGGCTTGTACCTGTAGTCAAAGGAGGGCTGGCAAATTCTGTATGTGGATTTTTAAAGCTTTAAAGACAAAATTGAATGAAGGAATGCATTGATATTTATTGACATTGAGTATTTTCTGAAAGTTCAGTGGCAGTCTGGTTCCAAGGGTATGCTGTCTGGCATGGCTGTGAGTTTTCATGTTGATACCTTGTTTCTAGAATTGCACCCTTTTTTGTTTTCCATCAAAGGAAGCTAAGACCTTGATGTATCTTCTTTTGTGTTTGGTGCTTCATAGAACCATAGTGCAGGATCTTCAAACAGTGTTGGTTGTTTTCGCTGGAGTTTGAAAGGGACCGATATGTGACTCAGCCTCTGGAAAGTGAACTCTGGAGTTTTTGACTCTAAATATCAGGTACAATGTTTTTCATTCCTTCCCCCCCTTCTGTGGCTTTGCCTATGGTTTTTACTGCAGTTTGTAAAGAACTCTAAAGAAACTTTATCAAAATGCTTTGATTTCCAAGAGAAGATGTTAGTCCTTACCTCTCTCCTTCTGAATATGGGACTTCTAAGAGCTGTTAAATGCATTATTGGGATCTGTAAGGTAGACCATTCATTCATACTTTATTTGACAATGTTGTTCGATTCCTGTGTCTGAAATGAATTTCACAAAACAGCCAAGAAGATGTCCTGATTTTTTAATGCTTGAAAATTTCTCATGCTAGATTTATCATTTAATGAACTAGTGCTTTACTCCAATTTCTAGCATGCAGTTTAGATACGAATAATGGAACTGTGCTCTTAGGAGTAGATAAAAAGCCTGAATATAATTTGGTGCTTAGATAAACACATATCTTCCTGTGGGTCAAAATAATTGCAAAGAAGTTTTGATGTTTTGAACAGGATTAAGCATGTATATATGAACTAGAGGGCTAAATTTCAGTTTTGGCACCTGCTATCATGTCACACAATCAAAGCCTTGAGCTGCCTACAAAATGCTTGAGCCTGTGTGTTGCAACAAGAAGCCTGCAGGCATCACTGGAGTCTAATCCATAAAGCATTTGTCTACCTGGGACTGGAAACATGCAAAAACTGCTGAGAGTGTCAAGGACATCTTGAAGCAGGGTGAGGAGTGGCAAAAAAAGAGACTCTAGCAAGCTTGTCTCACTTGAGTCCATGTTGTAGGTAGCAGTGAAGGCAGGGGTGGCTTGTCATGTCTCTCTGGGTCAGATACAGCAGTAGCTAGCAGGAGGATCAGTGTTCTGGTCTTCAGCTCCTCATTCCTCTCAGCTGGCAGTGGACTAGTTGCTTCTAAAAATAGTACATGTTACAGATGCTCCTGTTACCACTGCATGAAGGAATGGGATCTTGCTGCTTTGTGTGGGTAGAATTACAGTCCCTGAACACGAGCTGAAGCAGAGCAGCAGGAACCCTCTCTTGGTTCTTGGTGGACGTTGGTGTCTGGACCACCTGAATCTGGTTCTGGTGCTCATTCAGCAGCCAAAGGCTTATATATTGTTTCTTCGAAGTGTAGGTTTTGCAGGGCTTTAATAGTGTCATGCTAATTTAAACAGCAGCCAGCAGGAGGTTCTACCATGCCATTAGACAGGGTTTGACTTTTCCTTTATTTCAAGCTTGGGAATTGGTATAAAGGACATCCAGATTTTTGGAAAGAAACATTCCTCAGTTTAGATTGTAAAAGTAGAATTCTTTTAGCAAAGGCAGTCTTCTTTTTTAACAAGATCAGTTAGTTTAAAGTAAGTTTCATTTTTACCATTTTTGTGCTTCACTGCATTGCTTACTGGGGGAGAGTACTGTATTCCATTTAAAGTTTAATTCTTTTCTGTTTGTTCATTCTGACTGCTGCTATTTTATAAAGTCAGGCAGAATGTTTTGTTAGCAAACAAATGAGAAGTACAAAGCAAACAGCCCTTCCTTCTCTAATAAATGCTTCCATTATTCTTTCTTATTAGTTAGATAGAATTTTTTGCCATGGGCCAAACTTGAGTTGATAGCCAAGCTGGAAAGATAATAATGTCTTGGTTATGGGAAATGGATAAAGTTACTGATAAAATTCTTATTTTGAAAAGTGTCTGGTGTCTTCTTTAGAGTTTTTGGTCTTTTCTTAGTTTAAACTTGCTGGCCTTGCTAGTTCTTATAGTAATACTTTATTTTCTTTTTTCTCCTTCTTAAAATATTTGGGATTTTTTTATGAGATTGGAATTTAGTATTATACTGATAATATCGTACCTCAGACTATCAGAAATTGTTGGCATGGATTATAAGGACTTGAGTTTTAACCAGTTAAGATAGGAGGATACATGTAATGAATGCCATATTTGTTTTCCTATTTAAATACTAATATCATGAAAATATTTAGATGGCCACAGAACTGAAAGATTTTGCAGGTTGGTTTAACAATACTGCATATGAATCTGGATGTAGACACAGATTTAACTGTTAATCTGAATATCTGTTTGTAATACTATAGCATGAAATGCTGGGTAGCTGCATGGCAGGTTACTGAGAACCTGAGACATGTTTTCATTGAGTGTAGTTTCAAAATTTTCTCAAGAATTGTCTGCCTATGCAGTACCTCGTGGTAATTCACAATTAAATAATGGTGTGGATCAGCTGAGCTTACATGTGTGAGAAATTTATTTGTATGTAGGAAAGCACCAACTACTTCAAAGGGGTCTGCTGGATTCTGGGTGCACAATAGAATGACAACAGGTATGGTACTTCCTCTATTTGTGTCTCACAAATCTTGTCTCATTCATCCACTTGAGTCTAGAAAAAAATGTCAGATGTCTTTGGTACAAACTCTTACCTGAGGCCATGCTGAGGGATTTCTTGATGTTTATTCACTTCAATGATGTTCTGCTTGCTAAAAAGTGAAATTTATTGTGGTACAAGGTAAGAAAATGGAATCTCTAGTTTTCCATACTTGATGCTCAAATTAGATTGAGTGTTCAAAGAATTTGAGAGACCCTAGGGACTGTTAGGAGTTGCTTTGACACACTGTTCGACACACTGTTCTTTAATCTCTTGCAGACTAAACTAAGCAGAAAATAAAATTGCAAACCCTCCTTAATATTAGAGACTGATTGCTTGGTTCTTCATCTGTTTCAGTAGAAAACCTGGTATCTTACCTCTTTTGGCATTGCAGATTCCTGTTGCTGTAAATTTAGCAGCCTTTCTGCATATATCTGCATTTGAGTTTTCTTCTTTGTAAATCATGGTCTGAAGTACTCTCCCTGGTATGGAGAGTCCTGCCTTGGAACAGTAACAGAGAATAAGTTTGTCTAACTTTGCATACCTACTTTAATGGTATGTATAAGGTCAGTAATAATTATTTCCCTATGCAGTAGTTTTTCTTTTGTCTGAGAGAAGATAATGCTACATTGATTACCCCTGCCAGGAGAGGAGAGCCTTGGTCTCTGAGAGTGTCATTGAAAAAATGCTTTGCCATTTGTGTTTACTTCCTCTTACAATTGCAAAGCAAAATTGTTGTGTGAGTAATTTGATTCACTAGGTTGGAACCATTTGGGGTTATTGTGAATTACTCATGGAAACTATTGCATCCTGAAAAGTTGGTTATTCTGATGTTTATAAAAAATTAATAGAAAAACTAAATCCTTTGCAGGCAAGATATCAATGGAGGTAATTTCGGGCAGATCCTAGGAGAATGAGCTCTCAATGGGACCAAGAGGTCCACGTTAAATACCGTGTTAATGGTCTAGTAATGTTTTGTATTTCTTTGTGTGAGTTTGCATACAGTTGCTGCTTCCTTCTCCCTCAGTTAACTGATTAAGCAGGGACTTCAGGGATGCTGTTGAAACTGTCTTAAAAGAAATGAGAAAGTGCACAGATTAATGTGTAAGCTGTTTTGTTGCTTAATGTTTCCATCAAAGCAGTCCTAATTGCATCCACATCTGTAAGCATGCACTGGCATACACAGACCTGTTAAATTGTCTCCATCTGTCGTGGTTTAACCCCAGCAGCAGCCAAGAACCACACAGCAACTCACTCAGTCCCCCACCCATGGGATGGGAGAGCGAATCAGAAGGGTAAAAGCTACAAAAACTCATGGGTTGAGATAAAGACAGTTTAATAGAGAAAGCAAAAGCTGCACACACAAGCAAAGCAAAACAAGGAATTAATTCACTGCTTCCCAAAGACAGGAGGTGTTTAGCCATCTCCAGGAGAGCAGGGCCCATCACGCGTAACGGTTCCTTGGGAAGACAAACGCCATCACTCCAGATGTCCTCCCTTCCTCCTTCTTCCTCCCACCTTATATACTGAGCATGATGTCATATGGTATGGAATATCCCTTTGGTCAGCTTGGGTCACCTGTCCCAGCTGTGTCTCCTCCCAGTCTCCCATGCACCCCCAACTTCCTTGCCAACGTGGCAGTACGGAAAGCAGTAAAGGCCTTGACTCTATGTAAGAACAAAAACATCAGCAATAACAAAAACATCTCTGCATTATCAACTCTGTGTTCTGCACAAAACCCAAACATAGCCTCATACTAGCCTCTGTGAAGAAAGTTAACTCTACTGCAGCTCAAACCAGCACACCATCTTTTAAACAGGGCAAGTTTAATTCATTGCCTTATTGCTTTATGGTTATGCAGACAGTTGGTGATGAAAATGCATGAATAACTTCTACTCTTTCACAGTGACCATAGCTTAAATTTTGGTACATTTGTGAACTTGAAATTTTTCTCACTGTTGCTTTGTATGTCTGCTATGGCACCCATTTGTTCTCTTCATGTTACTGCCAAATTGCTGAAAAAATTTCCTTCTTGTACAGCATTTGCAGTCTTCTGTTCAGTTCTGTAACTGAACTTACATAACAATGAAGAATAAGTTCGAATAGCATTTAAAAATGTCCTTTAAGTTTTGATTTGAAAGTTTATAGGCTGCACAGATAAAACTGAGGACCTAATTGGGATTTACAATTTCTGTTTCTGTATATGAAATCAGAAAAGATCATATCAACATTCCCATTCTATTCTGTTACCAGCTCTGATAATTAACATCCTCTTTGATCCAACATTTCAGTCATCTCACAGGAGCTATTCACCAGTCTCATTTCCTCCTTAAAAATAAAAAGGCTGCACCAATAACTCAAAGACTGAGCTCTGAATCTGAGGTCATCCTAACAGCCTGAAACAGTTTTTCCCTTCATCTTACCTTGGATGGTATAACTGTGCTGTTGAAAAAGTAGTGATTTGGGCATACCATGAAGATTCTGCGTTGTGTATGGACTGGAATCCAGAAGATCTCAAAGTATGCAGCTGAGATCTTAGGCCCATTGCAGTGTGATAAGGATATTCTTTGTTTTGTCACAGGAGTGTTTCATTCAAAAATGGATGCTTGTCGGTGTTCTTGGCAAGCTTTTTAGCTTCCTTGCCTTTCAGTATAAAATTTTGCAAATAAAAAACTGGCCTATGTCATCTGTGAGGTCAGTAGTAGAGGAGTACACTAGAGGGGCTCTGCTTCATCCCTGTTCTAGTTTATCATCTATCTGCCTTAAAGCTTTCCAGTAGTTACCTGTAGTATATATTGCTTTTGGATATGTATAATAAAACACTTTAAATGCTGCATAATGATGGTCTCTAGTCTCTTCCTTCTGCCATATGCCTGTAGTGAAGTAAGTCAGTAAGAAGCAATGTGCTGGGCAAATGAAGGAAAAAAACACCTTTATCTTACTACATATTTAGAAAACCTGTGTTCTGAAGGTGTTTGCTCTGCTTTTGCTTCTTCAGCTCTGAGTAGCATTATTGATGCTTGCAGTGAATTGTGATCGAAATACAGCAAAATGAGTTCATTTTCTGTTTCAGGAAGCCACAATGGCTTTGCATTCTGCAGCATTTCCTCCTTTATCTCCACTAGAGAGCACTACCAGCTGCATTGCTAAGGCCTCTCATGTGTTTACCAAGATGCTGATCATGACATGACAGTCAGTCCTGGGTAAAATGTTATTAGAAATTGTGTTAACCTCCTGTTATCTTAACACATGTGTTTATTGAGAGAAATTAGGAGAAGGGACTTCAGACTTGTTCCTCAAGTCAAAAATCTACCAGTGTGTCAGAATCGTAGAATCACTAAAGTTGGAACAGACCTCCAAGACTGAGTCCCACTGTTAACCTAGTACCAACATGTTCAGCACAAAAACATGTCCTCAGGTGTCATATCCACACACCTTTTGCACATTTCCACAGGTGCTGATTCCACCACTTCCCTGGGGAGCCTGTTCCAATGCCTGACCTGAAGAAATCTTTCCAAATATCCATTCTGAACAACTTGAGGCAATTTTTCTCTTGTTCTGTCAGTTTTTACCTGGGAGACCAATACCCACCTCGTTACAACCTCCTTTCAGGTAACTGAAGGGAGCAATAAGGTCCCCCCAAGCCTCCTTTTCTCCAGGCTAAACACCTCTAGCTCCCTCAGCTGCTCCTTGTAAGAATTGTGCTCCAGACCCCTCACCAGTTTTGCTGAACAACTTGAGGCAATTTTTCTCTTGTTCTGTCAGTTTTTACCTGGGAGACCAATACCCACCTCGTTACAACCTCCTTTCAGGTAACTGAAGGGAGCAATAAGGTCCCCCCAAGCCTCCTTTTCTCCAGGCTAAACACCTCTAGCTCCCTCAGCTGCTCCTTGTAAGAATTGTGCTCCAGACCCCTCACCAGTTTTGCTGCCCTTCTCTGGATGCACTCCAGCACCTCACTTCTTGTAGTGTAGTGAGAGCCCAAAACTGAGCACAGGATTTGAGATGTGGCCTCACCAGGTCTGAGTGCAGGGGGACAGTCACTACCCTGGTCCTGCTGACCACATTATTGGTGTTGATACAAGTCAGGATGCCATTGGCCTTTGTTGGGCACACTGCTGGCTCATGTTCAGCTGCTGTTGACCAGTGCCCTCAGGTCTTTTTTTTACTTGAGAGTTTTCCAGCCACTCTGCCCCCAGCCTGCAGTGCTGCATGGGGCTGTTGTGATCTAAAGGAGTGTTTTGATCTCTTTTTGAGTCTTCAGTGAAGCAAAATCCCTATTTTTCATGGCCAGTTTCTTCTGCTGCTTTGTGATCTATAGATTTGCCCTGTGTCTTTGCCCCCTTCTTCTCAGTGTCAGCTTTCCTTCAGCTCAGTTCCATTTTTTCCCTTTATATCTGCTGCAGACAGAATAAATAGTAATTAGTTTCTTTTGTCCATACACACATGCTTCTTGCTTTTAAGAATGCTGTTTTCCTTTCCTTGCTCTTGTCATTTAAGCCAGAGGTTAACAAACCAGTTTGGCACTTGTGGCATTGTCAGTGGTGGTGGATGTAGGCATTGAGTGGTGAGACAGCTGCATCTAAAGTCATTACCAGTGGCAGTTTCAGGCTTTGCTGGGTAATATAATGCTCTGAGGTGGCTTGTGTGTCAGCTGTGGTGCATTGCCAGTGCTCAGGAGTTTCTGCTTTATAACTTTCATCTTGCCAAGTAGGGACCATGATACCAGGAGAGCTGTGCATGGCTGAGACCTGTCCTTATCTATCCTGTAGGGATTGGGAGTGTTCCTGTGCCTGAGGCTGAGGAGGTGGAAGCAGTAGAGGAAGGATGGCTGAGTCCTGCGGGTGTGCTGTGGAAGGAGTCATGCTGAACCTTACTAGTTTTCCTATGCTGTATTAGGCTTGGTCACAAAAAAAAAAAAGCAGCACTGCTTTGAACTAAACAACTCCAGTTTCTTCAGTCTTTTGTTGTAAGTTGTCATTCCAGGCTTTTGACTATTGTTGTTCCCTCTATTAGTAGATAAAGTGGTGAAGACTGAAGTGCTTCTTTTGTCTGATTTGTGAAGGAGTGGTCAAAGGGAAAAAAATCTCAGTAGGATATATTTTTTTTGGGTGTATTTGCAGCACTTTGTTGAAAGTGGCATCACAAAGAAACTGATTTTCACACTTGTACATTCAGCAAAGCTGGTACCTTTTTTGTACTTGGTTTACTCAATTCTGTACACGTGTTCAGATAGCATAGCTTCAGATGAAACTGGACTGATCAGGGGGAGAACACAATTGAGACTATTTTGATGTCCAGCAGTCTGACTTCTGTTTTGTAAAATGCAGAATTAGTTTTCGTGCTTGTTCAGTCACTGGTGTGCTGCAGCAGGTCGCTCTGGCTGTCTGGCAGAGCCTGGTGTGCAGGAATGGTTACTCCTGGCCGGCTCCCAGTCCCGAGTGGAGGGCAGGGATTTAGGATCGTGTATGGCTGCAGCTCCTCCCAGTGGCAGGTCTTTCTCTGCTGCTGCTCGCTGGTGTGGCAGTGCCAGACCGAGCAGTGTTCTGACAAACACCACTCCGCTGCGTTTTTACAGAGGTGAGAAGGGGTCGTTTGTTGTCTGACTGGTAGGATTGGTAATAAGGAAAGGGCTCAGTGCCTATAGCAGCCCACTGGGCAGAAAGACTGCCAGAAACGGAGGTGTGGTCCTACATTCAACATCACTTCATGCTCAATACAAGTTTGAGAAACGGTGTGTCTCCACAAACAAAGAAACTGCTGCTGTTGTTTTACACATGCAATCACCTTCATTCTTCCTGCAGAAAATCTGAGATTCCTATTCTGTCCGCATAGTTAAACTCTCGTCCCAGCTCTCATCATCTGGTATCATGATTGCTGCAGCATCCTTTTATCAGGCCTTTGCAAATGCAATTTTGCTCTTCCTGTATCAGCTCAGACTGTTGCTGCATGCTGAATTTTATTCTTGTACAACAACACATTTCAACAGCATTTGGGCAATGCTTCCAGAAGGTAGTGGAGTTGATACCATGACTGTTGGCACCAACTGTTTCTGGCTCTGTGCCAACCCATTTTGAAATCTTTTCTGTGCTGTTTGTGTATATATAAAAGCACTGTGTGTGTATACACACATACAATGCGAATATATACCACTTTATATTGTTAGAAATTGCACAGGAGTTTTTGAAAATCAGTTACTCATTAGATATTTTTGCATTTCTAATTGCACAGGCAATTGCATTTGTTGAGTTCTATTTCAGTTCTGTTTACAATATTCCCTTTCTCTTTCATCCCTAATTGGTAAGCATTTATATACATTGGCAGACTTGCACTGCAATGTGCAAACCCTCCACCACATCCTTGGAGGTTTTCGAGACTTGACTGGACAAAATCCTGAGCAACTTGGTCTGAATGCAGTATTGAACCATCATTCAAATGGAAAGTTGGGTTAGAGACCTCCTGAGAATCTCTGAAGTCTAAACTAGTCTGATCTTTTTTTCTGGGCAGATTGAAAATCTGTCTCTGTAGTCATCAGCAAGGGTGAAACCTTCAGTGCTGGAGAATGAAGGGTCAGTTTCTACTAACTACTATCAGTGTCATGGAGCACCAGACAAATTTATCAACAATACCCTGTGTTTTCATCTCTCTGCTTTGGGTGGAGTGCTAGGATGTGCTGTAGTTCACATGCACAGCTGCTGCAGGAAAAGCCTCCTGGCCCCGACTATGTACATACTGGCTTCATCTCTGTATGACTGCCTGTCTTCACTTCCATTACATCAGATATACTATTTATAGTTTGGTTTTTTTTAAATGAACTTTTAGGGGTTTTGTCCTCCTTTGGCAGTCAGCTGTAAATCATTAAAATACTGAGACCAGTTCATTTGATAAGATTTTAAAAAGGTCTGTCAGTCTTCTGTGGTAAAAGCAAGCATTGACATTTTTTTAATAAGAAATTTGCAATTGAATTTTTTATTAATTAGATGGTATTGACTATTGACATTAAAAAGGCTGAATTTTGATTATATGGAGATGAAACAGAAGAATACTGGAGAGACAAAGTAGAGTCTAAAAAAATTTAGGGTTTCTACAGCCCTTTCCTTATTTTTACATGCAAACCCCAAACATCAGTCTGTATACTGGTATATGTATGTTAATGTATAGCTTTACAGTGTGGTACAGTTGACACACCACCCTCCCTTCACACCCCCACCAATCTTCCTTTCAGTTTCATGGAGTCATAAGGAGATTTTTTTCGTGGTGTCATAAGACGATTTAGATTAGGAGGGACTTTGGAGGTCATCCAGTGCAGACCCCTGCTCAAAGCAGGACTAGCTTAGATAAAGTTGCTCAGCATTGCTCTTCAAGATAAGTTTTTAATATCTCCAAGGAAAGATAGTCCACAGTTTCTTTAGACAGCCTACTTCAATATTTGACTGCCTGTGATGTCAAACTTATTTTCAGAGCATATAGTCAGAATTTCTGTTCCTGCGACTTGTGTCCTTAGCGTTTATCCTATCACTATGTGCCTCCAAGAAGAGCCTGCCAGAGAGACTCTGCAGGACAGATTGTCAGTTATGCAGAGTATGGCCCGTAACATATGAAAGCACCTGAAAAGACTTCTAGTCTGTTCCTTTTAAGACATGAAAATTAATACATTGGACCTTCTGTAGCAAGCATATAAATTTGAGCACTGATGCAGTATAAGCCACTCTCTCTGGTATGAATTGGTGTAGGAAGATGTGTTATAACTTTCAAAGGTAAACTTATTTGGAATTTCTGATACATGGAGAGAAGTTTGTCTTCAGTGTAGCCAAGAGTAGGGTATGGTATAATTACAGGGAAACATTCTTTGTCTGCTGTTGAAACTGGTCTTTCATAATCTTGGAATCTATGCAAGATTCTTATTTGGTCTGTGCTACCTAATGCGAAGCAGGCTGAGCTCCAAACCCTTTGAATTTTGGTCCCACATAAAATCTAAGTTGTGGAGCACGGACACCTTCCACCCTTTCCTTCAACTGCCAGCCAGCAATTACTAGACTGGCAAAGCTCTTAGCTGCCTGCCTGGAAGACACCTGAATCTTTAGCCCTGGAAGTTAATGAATGAGCTTTTTAAAGGGAGCTACTCTTGGTGGGTTTGGCCAAGGTTCACACTCACTTTAGGAGTAGCATACCCTTCTTGCAGCCTGTGTGCTTCCGTCTGTCCATCAAGTCTGATCCTTGTTTGGAACTTTTGTGTACTCATATTATTTGGTATGTGAATTCTGTTCATTGTTAACTTTGTCAGCAATAATATTTTGCAGTAAAATGAAGGTAGCTTAAAACACTAATTATTTTCAAAAGAGATTTCATAAACAATTTTTGATGATTTGACATGCTTAATTAAAAAGGTACAAGGATGAGGTTGC